>NC_045735.1:24481120-24507763 GCF_008692095.1 Etheostoma spectabile | reverse complement strand
TATATATATATATATATATATATTTATTTATTTCCCATTCACCATCTCTTAAGAAATCTCTGTGTGGAACCCAGAATTCACAATACTGAAGTCCAAACAACCAAAAGTCCTTACCATTTTAAACTGATAAACTGTAATCTTTTTTTAAGCAAACACAGCATTCCTGTGGCTTAGAGTGGAGAAAGAACTGGGTTCTACTACCAAAACAGTGATTGCCCTTCTTGTGGATGAAAACCTCAATTGGAGGCTTGCTTGTTGAAGTCACTACAATTCCACATTTGGATAAGAGAATTGAGGATGCTACATTTTCCCTTCAAACCAGTGAGGAAAAAAAATGAAACATTTGTGTGCCAGCTGTGGGGGTAACTCTCCCTGGAGAATTCAAGGTGAAATGAAAATGCACATGATGTAATTTACATGATGGGATCTTTGTTGAGGAGATTAGCAATGCAACTGTTCGCAAACAGTAGCAGCAGAGATTGGGGACTGAATGTGACATGAAGACATGAAGAGCAGAGAGAATAGAGTCTTTGATACTGACAAGCAGGGCCCACCCGGTGCTGCATAATTGAAGATACCTGAAGTCTTCTTAAGCCACTGCAGTGCATGCATGGGAAGAAACAAATCTTGAGTGAGTTTTCTTATGACTTTTTAATGTAGTAGATATGTGTGTGCATGTTGCACGTGCATATTGTTGCATATTAGCATGGAGTTTGAGACAGAGGATCATTTGTTTCTACGTGCCTGTGCACATACAGTATGAATGCACACATATTGCGTGCATGTTAAGTTGTAAGAGCATACACATGGCCACATACGTACACGTACAGAAGTTAATCAGATCAAAGGCAACGACCTGTCAACCCTTTTGTTGTAACATATCTTAAACACAACGCCACCTCAGCGCAGTGACACAGCTTTTATGCCTTGCCTCAATTTATGTTGATACATTCACAAAGCTGGGCAGGAATGCGCCACAGGCACACATTGTTCAAGAAACCAATCCTCCCTCCCCTCAGTGTTCTTGCATTATTCTAGCAATAATCAGACTGTTTCTTCTCCTTACCTTTCTGTCTGTTGCTGTTAAAGCATCAGGGCAGGTTGCACCATTCAGTTCATATCTCAGGGATGGTGCAATCTCTCACACACTTACTACTAACTAATAAAACAGTTCCTGGAGTCTTAAGCAAATGCACATCAAGGAAATTGCCAGCTAGTTTAGTTTGCTATGGATGACCCTCATGTCCAAATACTATTCAGAAGGATCATGAGTGTTGATGGGATTTATATCGGGACTCTCTTTAGAGGGGTGAATAGGTTGACGTTGAAGGAATAGTTGGATTTGGGTATTTTACTTCTTTCACAGAGTCTGTTAATAATCAGCGCGTTGCTTATGTGCTTGCGGGCGCCTCTGAGAAATTATGGTTACCCTAGCTTATGCTCCAAACTATCCTATGTTCATTTGCTCAAACTAACGTTATGATTAAAATGTATTTTAATATGATTTGTGAAATTAAAACGTTACAATAAATTACAAGGCGGAGGAGAGATATCTTTAAACCTCAGTGTTGACACTAATGATTTCTAATAGCTACATACACCACTGGAAATGATCAGATTTATATTTCCTGTAAACAGTAAATTTGAGAATGCGACCTTAAAAATGTCTCTGTGGCACCGGATGAGGAGTAATTTGAGCAGACTTGGGGAGAGGATACATGGAAATAAAACAGTAATGACTCTTATTACTTCTATTCTAAGGTGAGACAACACAAATGGAATACCATTATTATACTGACCTACTGTTACATTAGAGGCTATGACATTTTAGTGATGCTCTCAGTCAGTGTTAGGTTATTCTCGTTTTGCCAGACCCTCCTCCACACACTGCGGAGGAGTGTGTAGCTAAGGACCAGGAAAAGTTAAGATACCGCAGCAAAATAGCCTTGGTGGAACACATGTATGTTCAAAAGTTGTTTTAGTCATACAACAGAAAACTCAGATTGGACAGATAGTCTAGCTAGCTGTCTGGATTTACCCTGCAGAGATCTGAGGAGCAGTTAACCATAGTCCTCAGAAATCAACAGGAGTTTAAAATGGCAACACAAAGGAAACCCAAGGCAACGGATATCCGAAAATCCGCCGGAATTTCTGTCGGCAACAGAGCAATCCAGTTTTTATGGAGTATTCATCTTTAATTTAGTTTTTAAATTATCATTTTCCAAAAAGAAAACTGTCTTTTCTTAACTCACTTATAACTGATCCTCTAAGTCACCTGTGAAACATATAATGTTGGACTTTTGAGACCTTGCATTGTGTTTGTGTTGTATTTGATTGCATTATATTAAAAGGTGGTTTGTTCCTTCACGGGAGTAGAGAATTTGATGAAGTTGTTGGATAAATCGCCTGAACACTGGTGTTTCAGGTGCACATTGGAATTGTTTTAGCTTGATGACAATTGCCCATATATATCTTTTTCAACATCTAAAACCTTAATGTAATTGTATGAGACATTTCACATTCGCCTCTCTCACCTTTAACAGAATGCCTGGGATGAATTTGCTGATTTAAGGGAAAGGATAACACACAAAATTGACTTTTACTAATATATAATTTTAACTGCAACACATTTAATGGCTACAATTTAGTTCAACAGTTACAACTGTACCGTGATAGGCTTTGGTTTCTAAGATTAAACGTAGTATTACTAATATTTAATTGAATAGTAATAATTATGTACCACAGAATGACAGGCCTGTATTTATCACCTTCTCAATTATTGTTTAGACACAGACAAGTTATTTAACTTAAACGTACCACTTTTAAGTACTCGGTACTCACTTTCAAGTGGTTGAGGTAGCTTACCTCCGTTGTTATTTTAAAAATATAGCCAAGTGAAACAGCAATATTTGCAACAATGAAAAGAGCAGCATTCTTCCTTAAGAAAAGACTCATCATGCATCAAAGAGTAAGCAAGCCTTTGCGCTTTGGCTTCGGTGTGACGTGTTTTAGTGTATCAGTGGAAACATAATTCTGCCACTTCCTGTGTCTCCGGTAACCACACAGCAAAGACTCAAGAGCCATGCTGTGATTTAAGTGCAGCAGTACAACCTGTTAGTAAGAGCCACACATTTTCTATCCATATGTTTCTCCCCCTTCCTCAATTGCCATCTTGCTCGCCAAGTACATAAATCCCTCTCTTAAATAGATTCCAAGAAGCAATCGGCACCTCTGCCAGGCAAGGAGCAATCTGGAAACTATTCAAGCCAGGTAATGGCTCTCCAACGCCAAACAGAGAGAACACGTTGCATAGTCACACACTACAACAGGTTGGGGAGTTTCTGCTTCGAATGAGCAAAACCGTCTCTCGGATGGAATTGAGAGCCTGAAGCCATGAGTCAGAGGGTTCAACACTGACAGGCTGGAGAGGATATTACCAAAATCATCATGGCCATTCAGGATCAAGGCATTATGGTCCATGAAAGTACGGCTCAATCATAAAGAGGTGTAAGTAAAGAGTTTGGGTAGCATTACTTTTCTGAGTGAAGTATACTGAGGTGCTGCAGGTAACCAACATGGTAATATTTATTTCTATTTGGCTGATTTATTTAACTATTTTAATTATTGAATGTGTGAGCGACATTGAAATTCTTGACAGGTTAGAGTCAGTAGGCCTATGCAGACTTTTTAAACTAGACAGAGTCAGCCACACTAGCAGCTCTGTGAGGCTGTTCTTAGTCACAGCGGTGCCCTGAGCTTAATGTGCATGTGCTAAAATACAGATGTTTGGCAGGTATAACGCTTAACATTTTCACCATCTAATTTGGTAATTAGGGCTAAGCACAAAGATGAGTACAGCTAAAGCAGATTGGATGTCATTAGTTTTGAAGCTATTACAGTTCATTAACCAAAGTATTGGTCAAATGGAAATGTGTGACCTGATGATGATACTACATGAAAAGTCAAGGGATCACCAAAGTCTGTAGGCTTCATCCTTTTGGGACTATGAATAGAAAATTTCATAGGAATTCATCTGATGGTTGTTGAGATAGTTCAGTCCAGACAAAAGTGGTGGATGGTCAGACCGTTTGACAGACTGACATTGCGATTCCTTTAGACACTGCTAGTGTGGTTAAAAAAATCTGCGTCTATATGTGTCAATGTTTGTGCAGCATTAACATAAATCTTTTTTGCAGCCACTTAAATGTACTGAAAATGAGGCATAAGATTCTGATCACGTCACTGAGAATTTAAAAATAACGATGAGATTTGCATCTTGATGCATTGCCAACGAACCAATACATATACAGCAACTACCAATGCAATACAATTCACCCCCTATTGCAATGCAGTGCAATTCAAAGCGATTTGATTAAACACAATGCAAACTGAACGTCAATAGAGTAGAGTACAGTAGTACTAGCCAATCACAGCACAGTAGGGCAGGACTAGGCAGAACACTGTTTTGATACACCTACGCCATTCGGCGTGACAGCCTCTTGCTAATGTAATAAATAGGAGCAATCTATATAAATATGAAATTATTGTTTACATTTCTAAATAAAGGTATAGGGGCATCTACTACTACTTATGTATGAACAAATCAGATTTTACCGATGCAAAAATGTTAGAAACTATGCATCTGCGAGTTCATCCCAAATTATATCCAGTGCAAACTTTTTTAATCGGTGCACTCACATCGTGCACTTTTAGGTGAGCCCACTGATGTGAATTGGTGAATCTTACTATCCTGAATGTCCATGTAGTTATGGCACTCTAGTTCTTAGGATAAAAGCGTCAAGACTTTTCTCTGAATGGTTATCCACAGAGTTGCAGTATCTGTTACACCTTTGAACAGAGTGTTGTTTCCCCTTTTCAGGTGTGTATAATGTCTTAATAAAACAACTTTGAATTGCTGACATCTAGTGCTTGTTAGATTTCAAAGGTCTCATATACACCTAATATTTTGGTCACTGTCTTTACACCAGAATGCTGATTCTTCGTAAGTCTTGGATTTTAGTCATCTGCCACTCCACTACCCAACCTTTCTCTTTACAGTTGTCTCGCACACAGCTTCTCTCCTTCCAAAGTCCCCATAGGGCTTCTTGGGGTCTGATCCTTTCAGACTGTCAGACATCAGTCACAGGGGAGTAAGGGGAGCACCTCTGTCACTTTAAGGAATGCCTCTGGCGAAAAGAAACTGATTAGTAGTGCTGGCAGCCAACCACGTGGAGTGCTATGTGGAAACCGAAGCCAATGAGAAGCCCTGTTGGGTGGAGGTTACAAAAGCAGTATGAACCCAATGACTCAGCAAAGTTGGGTGCGTGTGAGATGACACTTTGCAGCGATTTAAAGGGCCAGCGTGCAGCCCTCCAAAGCTGAAAAATGCACTTTCAAATCAGGCCAAGTGTTCACTCCCTCCCTTTTGTGTAGATCATGAAAGTATGTGGTCCAAGTTGTTCTGCAGGGTTGTCCGTAAATGCTGTGCAGATTTCTTTGAATATGTATGTTTGTTGGAGAAAGGTCCAGTGCAGCCTTGGCCTAACATCTAAGGGCATTTCAATATTATGCTTTAATAAGTGTTGTAACATCCTATTTGGCTAACAAATTATATTTGGGTAGCCATCTGAGGGGGGCACTATGATGACTCCTTGAAGTTGGGTTAGCTTAACATCTTGCTTGAAAGTGGAGGTGAAATGTATGCAAATTGCATAAGTTTGCGTTAGCAGGGAGTTGTTGACTGAGCACTCATAGTTAAAAAAAGTCCTCATCTCAATCATCGTTGAGCATAGCAGCTGAGGGTTAAGTGGATGTTGGTTCTAAAATTTAAGGGAAATCTAAAAGAAATCTATTAACTGCCTCAATACTGATGCATACCGCCACCAATCAGCAACACCGAAAAAGCATGAACAACATTGTAAGACCACAATCAATATACCTATAACCAAAAATCTGTTAATCTTTAGCAAAGGTGACCAAATCACTCTTTTCCCTACCTACTGCACTATATATAAACGCCACCATTTCATTGCCAGTTCTAAACGTAAAATATATGCACAATATTGTGCCAAAAATTCTGTTTTTTTTATATGAACATAAAAGATGTACTGTTCAAAGCATGCAATTGATAATGTGTGTGTGTGTGTGTGTTATATATATATATATATACTGTGTATATATATATATATATATATATATATATATATATATATTATAATATATACACACAGGTAATAATAGAGAGGTGGCATTAGCTCAGTCTGTAGGGAGTTGGGAAAAAGGGGGTCACTGGTTCAAGTCCCAGTACGGACCAAAGTACAGTGTGGATTGGTAGCTGGAGAGATGTCAGTTCTTGCACAGTACCTATCTGCTCAGGATCCAGCAGTGGCAGCCCACTCACTCTGATATCTATCCGTTTGTGCATGAATAGTTCCCGTGTGTGTGTGTGTGTGTGTGTGTGTGTGTGTGTGTGTTTCAGGCCTAGTTATTTCAAAACAAAACTAATTGTAATTTCCTCGCTGGGGATCAATAAACAGTATAAATTATAAATTAAATTGTAAATACATTGTGCTTTGTGCTTCACAAATCCTGAACAAAATAACCCCCAATAAAAAGACAGATAAAAGAAATAGGAACATTAAATCTTATTGATCTTTCCTGGGGGTCACCGGGTATCTTGGGTCTTTACTAATCAGACACCCTCGACCAAGCAACTCACCCAGGGTGGATCAGACTCCATTACTGATTGCTCAACACCCTGCACTGCAAGGATTCACCTTTTTGTTAGATGTACTGTATGAACTGCCATTTTGACACTGCAGTTAGTGATCATTAATGTAAAGATGATCCATAAGTGTCTGAAACTTGAAAACTGTATGCCCAATAGTGTATGTAGGCAATTGAATGAGGATTCAGATAGTGTTCAGTCTTCAGCTAGCTGCAGTTTAATACACTTGCAGGAATGGTTACTATAAACGGACTCTATGTCATGAAATTTGTTAATTTAGTTTTGACCTGATTTGTATTTAAAGTCACTCTCAGGAGGATAGCACTCTAAAGATGTTTTTCATTTTTCACAATAGGAATCTATTTCATCCTCCCCCTTCTATAAATCTGTTTCCTCCAATGTGACTTGCTGAGTCATCCTGACACTGGTACACAGATTTGCAGTTGATAATGACTTGGCCCTTTCAGCTCTGTTATAGATCAAATGACCCACATTAGAACAGAGTGATATGGAGAAAATCAAATCTCACAATATTTTTGACAGAATAAATCTATGTAAATATTGCAACAACATTGTACTGTATTAACAAGAGTTTTAATAAATAATCACCAATAGGCCTAATGTGGAAACAATGACTAAGTGGGTACAAAGGCAAATCCTAAAACCGCTAAAACAACCTGGTAAGTTCAGAAAATCACACCATTTCACTGTAATGCAGCCTTTAAAACTAGGAAAAGACAACCCTTGTGTCATATCACGATATTACGATATCCAAAATTTAAGATGATATCTAGCCTCATACTATATTGATGTCTATATAATACCAATATATTGCCCAGCCCTAACCCATATTATGATCAACTCAAGCACTGTTCCCTCTTCTTTTATGCTACCATTACACTGCGCATTATTGTGAAGCAGCAGTGGAAACTTCCATTAGGCCACAGAAGAAATACACTCCTGAGTATTGTTCTGGTCAGGCCTGCAACAGTCAGCATAGCCTAGCACACCTCTGTGACAAGACAGGGTCTATATATAAATACAGCACTGTGGCTAGCCGTAATTCAGCAGCTGCAGCTATCTCCTGCATCCCAGCTACCACTGCAAGAGGAGAATGGGCCTCTTAAAGACAAAGTTCACAACTTTGTGTCATTAAAAGAACAGACATTTTGGGAAATACGCTTGGTCACTTTCAGCTATCTGTTTGTTCATTATGAAGCTGGGGCCAGGAGACGGTTAGCTTAGTTTAGCTTAGCTTAAAGACTGGAACCTGTGTTTTACCTTTGGACAGAGCCAGGCTAGCTGTATGTTTCCCCCTGTCTTTATGCTAAGATAAGCTAAGCTAACCGGCTTCAGACTGTAGCTTCATGTCGAGCATAGTATGAGGATGGTATCAGTTTCCTCCTTTTTACTCTCAGCAAGAAACAAGCATACTGTATATCCTCCAATGTCAAACTATGGCTTTACAACTTTCTTGAGTAGCAAGGGTATCTTAACATTCAAAAACATTCAAAACAACAAAATTCCAAATGTTAAAAATCCTGATCCTACAAACAAAGTATAAAAAAAATATATATTCCTTAAATAAACTGCTGTTAGCAATGAGTGACCTTTTTTATTAAGATGAAGTTTTGTTTAATCTCTTTGAGTTTTCTCAACCAGATGGCTGCCCATGATACATACCTGGAATCTTCAAAACGGATACGAAACAAAATATCATGTAAATGACAGTGTTACAGACCCAATGAACTTTGTGTAATATTCATTTTCTTATTCATGCTGACAATTCAAATTGAAAAAGAATCTGAAAATATGCTTGACCAAGGCTAGCTGTAATGTGTAACTTTGTGGAACATACTTCACAAGGGTTCAGTACATTCTGTTCATAATTGTACGCTATGCAAATTCCTAAACAAGAATAAGAATTTAGGGCAAAGGTGAGCTTAAGATGTACATTTGCTAAAACAATGTCAGTGAAGTAATATTTAGAAACCAGCACTTATTTTCTATTTATGCTACAATGTTAACGTACAGACTGTACCGCAAAACAGTCATGACACTTCCAGATAAAGGAATAATTGTGTTCCCAGTAGATTAGACATTGGTCTAAAGTGCTCCCCTCCTCATGCTTTCCTTTCTGTGCTCATTGTACGTTTTGGCAGTCAGTGAACTGTAACCGCTGCCCTCGGTCTCTGTCACCTCTCCACATTGAGTTTGTTTGTTCCAGGAAACGTTCTCCCTTGTACCTTGAACCCTTTTGGAAGTCACCTACTTTCTTCACAGCTTGGTCCAAACGGTGTTCCCTCATTGATTCATGTGAAACCAGATATTTCAAAAGCTTGTTGTGCCTGTGATGCCAACCACACTCATGCATGTGACTTTATATGCATAGTCCCAGCTGACATTAACCTCTGAACTGCCTGTATAGCAGGTTTTTTTAGGTTTAAAGTGTTACTTTGGCCTGTTATATAATTCTCCTACTCATTCCCCACAGCAGACATGGAACTCTGATCCCTTTGAGGATGAGGAGGCCACGGAAATATGCCCAAAATCCTGGAGAACAGCATTTCCATGAGGGTTATCTTGGTTGCCACATGCAGGGCCAAGGACTACTTTCTGATATGATTAGCCTTGCTGGTGGAAAAGGAACACATTATCTTCAGACAGTCGGATCCAACCTCCATTCTTTCCAAACACCCCTATTTGTCTGATGCTTGGAGCGGCTAATGATGAAAAAAAACGAAATGCACCTCTTTGTTTAAAAAAAAAAATTAATGTGACTGTTGAAGCTAATAGACAAAGACAGGCTGGCTGAACTGTAGCTAGTGAAAGTGATGACATCACTGCGATAGGGAGACTTTAAGAAAAGACGTGTTAGTGACGTGTTAGTGAAGTGGTAGCTATTAGTGCTGACAGGCCACTTTCAGGCGCTTTCTTTTTCTCAGTATCAAAAGTGCCAGGGCTTACTTTTTCACACCAGCAGGTTAAATATTAATATCATCCAAATCTATTGTTTCATTTTACCTCAAAATCTGGTTCTCATTGGATCAGTTTGTGTGACTCCGTAAGCACCTCCAGCAATATTCTGACATGTATGCTTTCCATGCTGTGACACCATGTGACAGTATTGCAGCAGACACACCAGCAAAATGCCTCAACTAGCACTCCACTTTCCAACATGCACTCTCACGGATCAATAACCTCTTACATAACAATCTGGTTTGGACTGGAGGCCAGATTCCAGCTGACTGGAACATGTGACAGGGCTCTGACTGTGTTGACCCACATTTTCCCTTCCTCCTGAGATCCTTCCCCCACCCCCTCCCGTCCTCTGGCTCCTCTTCCCACCGTCCCTCAATTAGCCCAAACCCCTCTCTACCCCTTCACACCCGTCAGAAAAGCAGTCATGTAGGCAGTCAGATCCAGACTTGGGTGGGTCAGGCCTTTCTGCAACGTGCCCAGACATGCACCCAGACAGAGCGAATGACACACAGGCAGTGGCTGGTGGCTGAGCAGTAGCTTTTACTCGGATAAATGACATAACAGGGGTGGCCATGGAAAATGCGTTAGCTAGTCGCAGGGTGGAAGGTGTGGGGAGGCAATTATGCTGCGATGCATTCACGAAATGACAGCTAAATAGGAAGAATAGAAAAACGTTCCGATATTCTTACTTGGGTGGGGGTTTCCAGGAGGGTCACCGCCACTGCTAGCCTTGTAGTCACACCACCTAAATAGCCTAAATTTGCATAGTAATTAGTTATATTACATTATATTTTTCAAGTTACTTGCCCAAAAATAATGAATACAATGGATTGATGTATGTGACTTTGGCTGTGGTTAATCCAGTTCTCTGAGGTTTTGTGTAGAAGGTATTGGTGCTTGGTTGACTAACTTGTGTTTCCATATACACTATAGTCCGGTTGTACCTTCAAGAGAAAAGAGATTACAAAGACGTACAATAGACGCAGCAGGTTGCACACTGCATTGTCTCTGCAAAGTTCTGTGATGTTCTTAAAGCGAGCAATCAGACAGTATTACAGTGAACCTCCTCCTGGTTTCCTGCCACATTAACCTGTCTGACATTGCATTACAGTAAGCTGGTGAAGTAACCACAGGTGTCCTATTTAAGTGTTTGTTTGACTAAAACTTGCTCCACACAAGTGCCTCTGAATCTTGTGAATATTCCTGACTGATCAGCAGTGCCCTCAGCAGCTGAGTGACGAGTGGTCGCTGTGCTGAAAAGAGAGAGAGAACTAACCAAGCCTGTCAAGGCTTTTCATTGTCTTATCAGCTGGCCAAAAATGAACATTCTATGGTTTTCTACTGATACTTTCATAAGTTTGATATTGGGTCTACACTGGTACGTACTTCCTCTAGGAAATGGCCATGTCCTCGCATCAACAATGGAAAATATTTCTTGATTTCATATGTTATCAGCTTTAAGTAGTCTACAACTTAAATGTCTTGAGAGGATAATCAAGCTTACTGCTTCCCTTCCACTCGATACTTGCATATCAAGTCAGTTCGCACTGCACTCTTTGGCCTGAAACTTACAATATTCAAAAACTTAAAATACATTTAGAGATATTGAAGTATACCAAAGCAACATAACACTTGATCTTCCCAGCACTAGTCATGAGTCATCCTGATGTAAAACTTGACGTACAAAGACATACCGTAACTCTAATTCTGTTCTCAGTAAATTGTGTATTTACGTTGTCTCTCAGTCATCTGCCTGCGTACAGTACTGTATGTGGGTAATTAGACTATGAATTGCTCTGGGCCTGCAGTTAGTTCTTTAGGAAATAGAAGTGACTCATCAGAAGCTTGCTTCCTGCTTCTATAAATAGCCAGTTATTCACTAGCCTGAACAACAGGTACCAATCAGACTACAGGACCATCTCTTTTATTCTTGTTTTCTACAAACCTACATGTCAGTCAATGGTTTGTTTCTCTTACAGAAAAGAGTTGTTTGTACTTCTCAAATCCAGTATTTAAATTTAATCAGATTTAATCTTTTTACCATCCATGTTAAGGTTGGATATAAAGTTTGAAAAGCAAAGAAATTTTCTTCTGTCTAAAGCCTGATGAAGGAAATTCATAAATTCGGGGTTTTCTGTTTCATTTTAAAGCCTTCTATAGGCCAACATTTTGTTATTTATTTTTAAACCTATATTTATTCAAGTTTAATTCAAACCGCTCTCTTGTGTCTTACCAGCTCTGTACATGGTCCCGTTTAAATAAAATAAAGTACACAAGAGTTAACTTTCTGTGAGTCTCAGGTACAGACTGCTTAATTCCCAAGTACACCTAATAGTTCACATTCCGAGCCAATGACATCTTGTGGCCATGTTACTTTCTCAATTTTAATGGCTGTAACATGAAAGAAAAAAGGGTACCTGGAAGGAGAAGAAGAACGAAAGACCCGAGGCAGAGAAGGGCAGTGTGCCACCACCACCACCAGGGTGGGTGGGGCTGGCGGGGGTGGGATGGTGTGCAGTAGAACATCCGAATAGAGTGTAATACAGAAATCAGTGAAGGAAGGCTAGTATTTTTCCAGGGAGCATTGCTCTGCACGTGCAAGCAAACACACACACACACACACACACACACACACACACACACACACACACACACACACACACACACACACACACACACACACACACACACACACACACACACACACACACACACACACACACACACACACACAGTCTCCATGCCCACACTTATGCTTACTCTCTTTCCATTCATCCTCTTATTTTTTACACTGTCTTCCTTGCTTGTGCTTCACTCTTCTCTTTTTTTCATCTTATTCTTTCCTCCATTTTTATTTTTCCCTCTGTGCCTTGCCTCCACACTTTTTCCGCTGTCTTTCCTGCATTTCCTTTCTCCCTCACACCCCATCTCTGTCTCTCGTCCCCACTTCGCCTTCAGTCCCCATCTGGTGCCCTCGTCAGAGCTGTCTAGCCCAGACAGGCACCAAGGGCAAGGAAACGTACGGTGACGACTTGCTAACGCACATGCTGATATGACAGACTGTGTTAGACTTCAACAATGTCTAAGAAAGAAACTTTTGTTTTTGCGCGTATAGTATGTGAGCATCTTGAGACAGATGCATTACATGTCTGCCAACATGTACTGTATGTACTGTATGTGCTTGCAAGTAGAAGAGAATGCATGCTGGAGTCCCTTTTGAAAGCAGCTGCTCATGGGCTGTTTGTTTATGTAAGCCTGTACTTTTAAAAAACAGCAGAACAAGTACAAACTGGCTGCCCAGGACAGATGCCCTGCCCTCAGTGTACCACTGTCAGGCGTGTTTCTTTCTGTTTGTCTGCATCTAGGAGACGCAAAATGAGGGAGACAGAAAATTAAAAGTGAAACGGAGAAAGAGAGACTGAGTCTTCTCTTTAGATTATGGCACGGCAGGGTCATACTACAAAGGACTGGTGTGCTGCAGATAAGGGGAATGATGAGCCCTGCTGCGCCCCAGTAGCCCACCTGCCGCTCTCTGGCCCTCATCTACTACTGCTCTGTCATACAGTACAGACTCCATGTGAGGCACAAGGAGAGAGAAAGAGACAAAGAAAGAGCAAAAACAAGATTGCATTACGGGCAGAGAGAATGAGTGTGAGAATACAAATGAAAGAAAATCTAAGCCCTTTGAACTCTGTTCTGACTGCAGCTGCTTCCTTTTTTGCATCTATGTAGCTTGATCTCAATGCAATCACAATCTCTTTCCTCTACTCAATTTTTATACAGTACAATTTTCTTTTGCTTTAATTGGAGTGGGGCTGTTCTGCAACAGTATACAACTGCTTTTATATTTATACTCATATATTTGTGTAGCATATCTGTACAGGCATCTGAATATAGTCTGTACCAAGCAGTATGTATGGATGAGCAGTGTGTATGTGCTTTGAAGAATGAGGATGTGTATGGATGAGCAGTGAGTATGTGCTTTTTAAAGGTGCAATATGTAATGCTGACAGCTAGTGTTTAAAATAGTTACTGCAGTCCAAATTCAAAATACTGCAGAGTTGTCTCCCCCGCCCCCTCCTCCCCAGACTCGAAGTTCACGGAGGTTGCCAGGTTGAGATTGCAGCATCCAACAGTGATGCTAGACACTAGTCTCGCATATATAGCCAGTCATTCCTCCACAACGCAGCAGACACACTTTCTCAGCTTAAAATTACTTGGCATTGGTCGGCCATGGGCGCTGAACAGGCTACATGGTTGTTTTAACAAAGTTAAATTGCGTGTTTCCATTAAGAGGAAGTAAAACTTTCGGTTTCTGTCATAAGTCTGTCAAGGTGGTTGTAAACAGTCATGGCCCGCATGCCTGGTCCTCAGGTAACATTAGCAGTTATCGTGTGTTAGCATGGCGGCGTTAGCCAGGACCAGTTGGGATCACTTTTTGCGAGTAACCAACTCATAGTTCATTATGAGTACACGTATGTTAAAATGACTGAACATGCCCATCGTTAGTAGCCGGGATAAATTAGCCTGACTCTTAATGCTTAACGTTACCTATTCAGGAGAAAATTTGTCAATACTGTGTCCTTTTGGGCTTTAATCTGTCTCCATCTATCGATACAGCTCCAATATTTACCCGGGTTTTGTTACGTCTCTGGTTATGTAACTATTTAGAAACACTGAGGTATTTTAGGTTGGGTAGAATCTATCTCCGTTGATCCCGTTGTTTTTGTTTGCTGTACTACAGCTGTGGCGCGCTGGGTTTACTTTTTTACAGATATATATGGCAACCCGGCCCAGCTGTCAAAATGGGCAGTTGATACCAACACGCGGGCCAAATCACAAATAGACATTCCATCACGGAACGGAAAATTCAAAGGAGAAAATACTGATGTCAGATATTTCAAAGATCAAATATATCACAAAAGCCACTTTGTTTAATTTCACTGAATTGTTTAAAGTAAGACAAAAGAAACCAGGAATGACCCAACTTGTAAGTGTCTCTTGTTCTATGCTCCTGTCTTGAGAGATGCATTGGTTTTAGTTGCCGGGGCTGTTTGGCCTATGTGCAGACCAGGCTAACTGTCATGTTGCATTAGCTCCTCCAGTGTTAGCTGACTCCAGTTTAGCCTGAAGGAGAGGTGGTTACCTCCCAGCAACCTTATTGTACAGAGAAAATGATGCATACACATGCAACATGTGCAGACTGAGATGCAAAAACTCACACAGCACAAGCAGTCTTTGTGTGTGTGTGTGTGTGTGTGTGTGTGTGCGTGTGTGCGTGTCTGTCTGTCTGTCTGTCTGTCTGTCTGTCTGTCCCCTCATGTCTCTTGTCTCCTTTGACCATTTAAGGCCCAAAAAGAACAACAATGAAACTAGCATACATTAGCCGGATGATACGCTAAGCTAAACCGTTCCCCGCCAGCATGGAATGACCACACCCTGTATAGCCCATGTAATGTGGCAGTTAAGGAATTTGCTGTGGGCTAGCCACAAATACTTGCAGCCTGAGTCTGAGATACTTGCAAGGTGTAAATTGTGGAGCGGGATTCGGGCTTGCTGAAAACAGTTTTCAGCATGTTGGCTCCTTTTTTAATTTAGCAGGTGCTTAAATAAGTTTTTGATATTGTTGATTTGTATTTGCAGGCTAAATGGGGGAAATCTTCTCATTGTATAATTATACTGTGAGATTCTAACCCAACCTATTAGTTTTAGGGATTTCTGGGTTAGGACTGTTTTCATGTGACTACATTTAGAGTAAAAGTTGCTGTTGCATTAATATTGTCATTGGTATCAAGACATATCTGAGTTTCTATTGCAGTTTGCACTACAAACAACTCGGAAAAACAAATTGTTTGCACGACAAGGGATTAGAAATATTTTTATGTTAACGATGTAAACAAGTAGTCTATAATTTAAGAGTTATTTGTTAGATACTGTATCTTAAGCTGCTCTGACTTCTTGCCCACTGCATTTTGAAAAAGTACAACACAACACCCACTGAGTCACATGAACACTAGTCTGTAAACATAACATTATACAAATATTCTGTGCAGGTTCAAGAGCTTGGAAAATGTAGACTGTCAGCTGGCCTTGCAAACTGGCTCAAACTTAGAAAAATGAGCTTTTCACTCTGATGCACAACAAAACCACAAGTCAAGGGAAAACCAATAATATCACATTTTCAAAAACATTCAAGATAGCACAGTACCTCTATCCAGTTGAGTGTTTGCTCAAATTCCCATGGTTATCAAACTAACTGGGATATTTGCCTTGTGTTATCGAGAAACATTGGTTGAGAAAATGTTTCCTCATACTTTCTGATGACCTTGGAATTAACCTGTTGATCAGCTCAGATTTACACTAACATTTAATCTACTAAATCTACTAAAGCTGAAAGCTTACCAACCTGCCCCTGTTAAAGCCTGGCACACATTGAACAGAAAAGACATTTTTGAATGCACTTGTTATACAACTACTTTGCATGTATCATTGTTGAAATAATTTAACAACGGAAGTGTGGAACAATGCTTTGATTAACTACAGTTTCTAAGTAGGTTGCATTACTTTCTTGTTTTGTGGCACTATTGCACAGTTTTTAAAATTCAATACTTGCATTGCGTTGCTATTTATTATACATTATTCTTCCCAAATTTCCAAATCACGGGGATGCATTTGTTTTATGGAGCTTTCTCAAGCAGAACGCCACGCCACATGTAACTCATTGTCAGTGTTCAATTATCTATTGATTTATTGACCAAAATACAACGCAAAATTGGATCTCATCGCTAATAAGTTACAACATTAAAGGACCAGTGTGTAGGATTTAGGCGGGAATGAAGTATAATATTCATGTTTTCATTCACTTCAAACTAAGAATTGTTGAGTTTTTTGTTAGCTTAGAATGAGCCCTTCGTCTTTACATAGGTTAAATTAGGTGGTTCCTCTTCCATGAAGCCCGCCATGTTACACCACCATGTTTCTTTATGGACAAACCCAACATTGGCTGTAGAGACGGCCTTTTGCGTGCTTTCCTTTCATAAAGTCCACATAGGTTCTATGAAACACTTGGAAAGGTAGGGGTGAGGGTAGGGGTATTCAGTTGGTTGCGATATGCAACCTCACTGCTAGATGCCACTAAATCCTACACATTGCCACTTTAAATAAACATTTAGCAGGATATAATGCCACTATTAGACAGGCTGCAATCCACTGCAATGCAATGCACTGTTTACGTGAGCTGCCCTTAAACCTATGCTAACACATGGCGAACACATGTTCTGCCAACAACCGAGTATGCAGAGAAAATGAAGGCCTATATTCTGGTACTCATTCAGCAGCACACCAGTTCTGAAAAGGAAAATAGAAGAGATACTGAACCTAGAAAACAAAACAAACACAAACAATTCACCAACATCAAAATACATAATACTCCTTATTAACTAGTTCTTAGGTTCTCCTGCACATTGCCACATGCTGTGGTCCCATTAGTTTTTAGTATTGTTTTTTTTTGCTATGGCACTTTTGCGGCTTACCCCTCTGTAGAGTGAAAATAATTACAATGGAGTCATGTATCAACAGAAGTTGAGTAAGGTACTGTATATCTGTCTATAATCAATTTAGTTATGTTACTTGTATCATTGCAGGTAGTTATAACTAACCAGTATGCCATGAACGCTCAGCTTGTTTAGTATGGAGTCATGCAACATAAAGTATTACGTTCACATTTAGTAAATGCAGAATATCTAAGGAAGATTGTTTCCTCAAAAGTACAAAAGATGATCAATATTGAATATGCAACAAATTTAAAACTTAGTCAAATGCTTTTATATTCAGTTCCCCTGTATGTTTAATTAGGGATTATTATATTATAATTATGGACCTCAGTCCAAATTGTGTGACTCGGCAGATATCTATTTAAACTGCCAGCTTAATATATTCCCCATGTGCTGAGCTCTGACTTTAAACAAGGTGCTAAATATACAGACACTTTCCGAGCCAAAAGTAGAGGTAGCTGCGTCATTGTTTCTGTCAGAGCAGAGGCAACCCCTGGACATCTGTGCGAGGGGACATTTCAGGCAGAAACCTTGATTATGCCGCCATCTGCTGGCCACTGCAGCAGAACAAGTGGTCTCCATGGCTACATCAGATGACATGGTTGAATAGTTTGGATGGGCAAGTAGGTCGAGTGATCTTGATAAAGGCATCGTTGTAAAACCAGGTCAAAGGAAAGCAGACTGTGTGTAAAGGGTTGCAGATGTAGAGCTGCACTGAATAATGATGTGATCGGAACACTGCAGTGGTTTTATGTCCTCTCATTGCTAACAGACTGTTTGCTTCCATTACTTTACCTTACCTACCTTGCTTTACTTTTGCTCCCAAAGCCAAAACTTTCAAAGCTAAAATGTATTACCCAAATGTTTCTGTGTGGTAACCTTTTTAAATAAATAGCATAGTTAAACCAATTATTAATGGATATTGCTGTAATTTCAATAAATGAACTACTAGTAGTTTCTCTTGGACCCTATCATGCCCCAATCTTACACTTGTAATACTGTTCATACTCCATAGTAAAATAACTAAAAATATCTATGAAATGTACTCTAAATTTGGACAAATACATAAAAACTGATTTTTATTTTGGTCACTAAGGAAATCTCAGTATCCATTTTTAATGAGTACAATTTAATTGTGAATTGAACATGCAAACCCTTGTAAAACTGCTGCATTGGGAGCAGAAAGATCCATCCTTTTCACCATACGTCCACAAGATGGTGCCCCTGATCAAATCAATGTTTTTGTAGGATGTCTCCAATTGTGTTGGCTGTTTCTCTTTCATAGCTCCACTTTAAAATACTTCTTTAAGAGAGCAAAATGGTAAATATAAAAGAGATAACCGATACCAAGGATCTCCAGAACTAATGCCTGACCAAAACCCAAATATGAATCCCAATAGGAAGATATATATATATATATATATATATATATATATATATATATATATACATACATACATACATACATACATACATACATACATACATACATACATACACATATACATATACATATACATATTTCATGTTAAGTATGTAATGATACATTAACATTTCTGATTATAATTGTAGTTCTGAGTAGCTTAGTGGGCCCTTTAGGCCTGAGTTAGCAGTATCAGGCTGTGCAACCTAGTTCAATGAAACATGATGGGACCTGCTCACTGGATAGCCCCATTGAGCTGTGTTGTGGTAAATACTGCATAAGACACACTGCAGGTGTGTTGTAAATATTTTACAGCCTTACATTTCATAAAGTATTGATAGTGCACTGCAAACAACTTGTTAGTGCATGTAGTAAAAAAAGTAAATATCTCCTGTTCAAAAGCAGTATTGCGGCACTATTTGTCCATACTATTGGTCTGGTTATATCAATTTTGTCATAAGTAAATAATATATAATAATAATTCAATGACAACTTACTCCTGTATATAAAAAGCCAAGCGCCAACACATCACACAGAATTAACAGCAAGCTTAATGCTTAATGTATATAACACACAGTAGATCCAACTTTTTCATTACCTCTTGGCACACCAACTTTGGAACCTGAGATACAATAAACTGAAAGCTGAGAGTCATTTAACACACTTAAAAACAAACAAACACCAAATCTCTTTTGTTTGTCAACCACACTATCTCTAGTATTTTATTTAAGTTGTGAACACCAGAGAGACAAGGAGGAGCTGAGCCAATACAGAAACACCAAAACACTCTTATTCCTCACTTGTTGATCACTATCCAAACCAAGTACAATTAGAGTGTCCGTGACCCAAACCTTAACATCTGTTTTGTATTTTTGTTGGCTTGCTGTTTGCTCGGTTCTCTCTGATCAGATTTAGTTGTCTTTGCTCTGGAGAGATTTTGATAACATAATGTTTTTAGCTAAAATGTGAAATAGACAAATAATAGCATTGACCACACCGGCTATTAGATCATCTTTAGACTTGAAGGGAACAAAAGAATACAGACACGACTGAGGGGGTGGTTTGGCTGACCAGATCTGAGTGTTTTGCTCCTTCTTGACCCCAGCTGATGTCATGTTGATTTTGGGCCGTGGTTCAGTGAGTCAGTTCTCACTATAGACTGTGTAACAACATTCAGTGGAGACACTGGTCTTTGGGAGCTGGTCTGTTCTTTTGATACGGTGTATGTAAAAGCCATAGTTTATCTTACAAAGAGTCTTTAATAAAAAAAAATGCATCAAGGGACTATTTCGACACTTTAGGAAATACATTTATTCGCTTTCTTGCTGAGCGTTTGATGACAAAATTGATACCTCTCTCATGTTTGTACGCTAATTAGTTAACTAGGCTACAGTCATCTTAGCTTAGCATAAAACCAAAAGGCTTGTTGTCACCATGAGGTTGCAAGGCAATTGTCATTTTTACACTTCAACTACCTATTCTTTAAATAGGCACATCTCCTCAAATGTTGAACTATTTCTTTAAAACTAGCCTAACTTTTGCTGGACAGTGGCAGCAAGTGAAACATTTGTGATAATGGTAAACGCTGAATGTGTGATGTGTAGCACGAGTAGAGGACAGTCATAAAGTCTACACACCGACTTAGTAATTCAGTCAGTTACACAGCAAGTCCTGAGTTTTTAGCGTAAGCCAGCATTAGTTTACAGTAGCTACTGGTCATACCAGCCAAGCCCCTGAGTGTTCTGACTGGAGAAATGTTTTGTTTCTTAGCTTCTAAATTCAGCCCATTTTTGAGCTGAAGATATTGTATTTTGTCTTTAAAAAATTACGGTGTCACTCTAATACACATACAGTATCCATGCTTTTGTTGAACTAATACCTGGATGCAACAATCTTCCTATTGTGTACAGTGTCCCACTTAAACAAATGTCTGACAGAGCGTGAGCCTCGATTTAGAGAACCTGTGATTTAGTGTAATCAAAGAGATGGGAATGTCAAGCTCTTTGTTAATTAAATATCAATCATTTTAATTAAATTAGTCTCTGATCATTGAGGCAGACTATTGGGTCTGAATTGAATAAGCAAAGTGGGAAAGGGCAATTCAATCTTAATGGCTTAATTTGCTAGAGGCCAATGAAAGCCAGCGTTTTGTGAGGGAAACAATGTCTACTTTGGTCATAAATTATTAGGCCTAATGTTTACAATAAAACAGGACAGGTTGTATAAAGCCCTTTTTGCATCGTACCCCTGCTGTCAAATATTCTCTTTTTCTGCATGTGCTGGCCAGATTTGTTTCCAGTAATAAAGAACCACAGACTTGCCTTTTTTTTTTTTTTTTAGAGGTCCCAGTAGTTTACCGTTTTTTTTTCTGGTAATTTCAAAATAAAAGTGAAATAATGTGCCAACCTCAAGTCTCAAACACAGATAGGAGTACTAGAAAGTGAATTCACTGCTAAAAGTGCACAAATGACAGAGATTGCTTTATTTCTTCACACCATGACGATATTTGTGTAAAAATTGCACTGAGTGGTACTGTGAGCATGTGATGAACTCTTTACGGAATAGAATCTGTTATCAACAGGCAGCACACAAATTATGTGTGTTAAGATCTATCTGCAATAACAAGCACAGGCTTCACTTGTCAACAACACAGTATACAGTATTTAAGACAATCTTTCAACATTTGATTATGAAATGCTTCATGAAGCACACTGAAATACTGCTGACACATTTCAGTAATTTGTGCCGCTATCCATCCGTCTTTTGTAAATATTTTGCTATTTAACACACCCGTGGCTCTAATTCATGCTTGCAGTCTGCGTACAGTATATTTGGGACCGTGTACATGATATTTGTGCAACATCTGGACCCTTTTTCAGTCAGTCTTGTATATTTTTGGTTCTGCTCCATTTAACCAGGTCAAACTTTACAACTGTATACATGAAAAGAAAGGCTTTTGAATGCAATTTGGCCTTTTATTCTTTTTTATTTATTTATTGTTTTTAGAGAAAACCTGATAATTAAAGGGACCAATTTAAGACCAAAGACATTTCGTTTCACCCCAAGACTGAAAATGTACACAGGCAAGAGAATAAAACAAAAACTGCGCTTCCCTCCACAGCTGCAATACTAACGGTTGACTTGATTATTAACAGTTCCAAACTGTCATTATGATGGCTTATTGCGCCCACCTAGAGCATTTGACGTTTGACAAGGGCAAGCAAGTCTAAATACCAAATGGGAAATAAAGTAAGTTTGGAAAAATCACATTTTTAATATTCAGTATTTCTGTTGAGTTCATAAGGAGCTAGAATCAGTTTTTTATCACTTCAAGTTACTTTTATTGAAGCATTATTTGTGTTAATGATGGTGTCATATATAATACATGGGGTTGTGTGTGTGTGTGTGTGTGTGTGTGTGTGTGTGTGTGTGTGTGTGTGTGTGTGTGTGTGTGTGTGTGTGTGTGTGTGTGTGTGTCACACGTTATGGAAGATACGTGTTGACATTTTGTGTGTGCCTCTGTGTACACTGCGGTGTTCCAGCTGTCTGAGTGGATAAGGCTCAGTGGTCGGACAAACAATGCAGTGAATGTAACGTGCACGCACGCACACACACACACCAGGGATTGGCTGTGGGATCTGTGCTATGATAGGAAGTCGCTGTGAGCATTTACTCAGCAGGGGTTTGACAAGACCACAGATCCCACTTTTAGTGTGATGTGCTTTAATCATGAAGATGATTGTAAGCAAAAATAATGAGAAACTAGAAACAAGATAGAATACATTACGCAACAAGCTGGTTTTAATAAGGAATGTACTTACCTGTAGTGAAAAGCTAAAAGTTATTTTTTTTTTTTAAGGATTTATTACACAAAGTGTATATCCCAATTTTGTCATCTTGTTTCATTATTTTATATTTTTATTTTGAAATTCCATCACATAAACTTTGGAGCACAATATTTAAATATTGAGACAGCAAAACTCACAAAGTGCTTCCAGCCATCCGGCTCATTAAAATATAACGTCATGACACAGATTTTCCTCTAAAAGCTTACTGAGTGGCAAACACATATAAGTTTCTCTATTCTGGGCATCACAGGACATTTCCCAATACCGAAGACAAAATTCAATAATATACACTGAGTAGTGTGTACACTAACACTGGGTGATCATTTTCACAGGATTTTTTCCTCTTTTCTACTCTATGCACAATACTTTCAAAACATTTGCTTCCCTACAAATATCCTTCCAGTGTGAAAAAGACTAACAGTAAGATGCTACAATAAGTGTCAACATTTTCGTAAACTGTGTAAAATGTGAGGCAGTTGAATTGATAAATCAATAAATGAATGTGTGACAGCATCCTTCAGATTTAACAGCTGGCAATGAAGAGATTTGTTATGCTCTGTAGAAAAATATATAGCCACTCGTCTTGAGAGTGTAATGTCAACTGTTAAACATACAGTTAAACATAACAACTGCATGCAAGCTAGTGGCCTGGTGTGATCCTTTTTTCTGTCTGAGTGTTTTATAGCTCACATCAAATGTGTGAGAACAACGCACACTTAAAAGTACTCCATGACCTCAGTACTTCACAACCTCTGCAATTTTCTAGTTTTGGATGTCTTCACACTGTGTGTGTCACACAGGCAGAGAACAGCCTGACTTCCTCACATCCAAAGTCTAAACAATATCAGAAAGCATCCCTAAAGTCCTTTAACTTCCAGTAAGCTCCCTCATCGTGTGTAGGACCTCTGCCAGTTGTAAATGGCATGGATATTATGGGAACACGCTGGCACTCGTTTACATGTACTGACGCTGCGGTGGCGGAAAGCCCTCCCTCCTGCGCCTCCCCCCAGTCCCCTTCTCCTTGCAGCGAGCTGCTTCGCTCTCTCTTCTGCAGCGAAAAAGTCTGTGGTTGCCCTGAAGAATTCCAACAGAGCTCTGTGGCTCCAGTTGGTCCGACGGCTCTCCATCCCACTGGTTGGTGGAGCCACAGAACTGACAGTCCCCAATGCACCAGAAGCGCTCCCCTCGGACTGGGTGGAGAACCCACAGTGACTTCCGCGGCTAGTTAGGAGGAGGAAAAAATGTGGGTTTGTCTCAAAGAGTTCCATGGGTATCGTGGATTGGATGTCACCGCGGACTGGGTCATCCTGAGCGCACACACTCAGAACAGGAATAGCCACTTCGTCTACATCTCTCAAGGGCTCGTTGCGTTCCCAGTAAGCATCCCAGGTACCTGAAGTATTGCAGCTACTGCTGGTCCCTGCCGGTGCTGCTGTTGCTGAGCCAGTCTGACAGAACAATGCCTCCTCCAGGCCACGCAAGGAATAGCTAGAAAACAGGGTGTCTGTCTGTATGGTCTCACCCAGCACCGTCTTGTACCTGTGCATATCATCCGAACACACGAACACACAAACACACACGAACACACACACGAACACACACACACACGAACACACACACACACACACACACACACACACACAGTAGGAATAAATAGAGACAACAAGAGAAAACCAGTAAATCAATTTTTAAAGAGCTGCATGGGTCATATCCTCTTAGCGGCATTGATCTGAGAAACTTTACCTGGGTCACGATGTCTCTCTGAATCAATGACTTGACACTGTGCAGGCCATCTGTTGCTACAGTTACCTGTTTTTCCCCCTTAATTGTCTTTGCCTTTCCAGTAAATCGTTCATGAGAAATTGCTTTTTTTTTTTTACAATCCCACTGTAACTGTCTCCCTTTTGGCTTACTGGAAATTCATAATTTTCCTTCTCTCAGCGTGTTTAATACTTTTATAGGGCACACTTAAGGCAGCTGCCTTATGAAACTGTGATGCTTTTCATTACGTTATTGATACTGTAAAATATTCTCTGCGGTAAACTGAAAGATGAGAAGGTGCTGCTGATCTCGTTCTGTCTTCCAAAACTCATTATGCTTACTTAAACCAATGCACCATGTCCCATATGGATAGACTCTGCATCCAGAAAACTACTCTAGACCTTTCAAACTATAGATGCTTTGCAGGTCATGTTATTTTTGTAGTTCTGGCCATCGTTCGTATTTGTTAGTACTCAAATTACTGTAATTGCTTATTACCTCACTAAAAGAAAGAAAATTGACAATCAAGTAAGCTAAACATCTTTCTGGTTCAACTTTGACCTAACCTAATTCCTGTAGTTGTTCACATATGTGTGCACAACATAAATGTGGACATTTTCATCTGTAATGAGGGATTGTTTGACATTTCAATTGTGGTCATTTAGTTTTGCCTCCGATCTTGCAAAACATCTTCCTTATTTGATTCTTTTCTTTTGTTTTTTTGACAGAATGACAGATACTGTTGAGGTGATGTCACTGTTCACCCAGATTTTAGCAATTACTTTGATGAGTACAATGTTATTATAACCAATAGAAATGGGCCCTAACTATGAAAATAAGCCAGTAATGAACCAGAAATGTTCATTTGAAAGCCTTCAGACTTGTGTTCACTAGTATTTCTATGCATCTCACATTGATATTTTGTTCCTAGGTATCATCACCATTTTGCCCACCCTCGATACATCCCTCCGTACAGTACCTGCTGAGACATATCTTCTGGTAGAGCACCAAAGCCCACTGCAGGGGCCACATGCACAGCCCGTTCTCAAACCAGTTCTGACAGCGGAACACAGGCGACAGGCAGACGGCCGCCGTCATATAGCTGGATGATCCACACTCCCCCAGGTAAGAGAGGAGAAGGCCCGACCCAGTGCTTTCGCTCACTGCGTACAGTCTTCCTGCAGGCTGTCGGTGGCGAATGTAGCGCACGGCCTCGCGCAGATCTGCAGGGTCACCGAACTGCTGCAGCTTAAGCGTGGTGAGCGGTGTGCCGTTGTGGCTGCGACGGTTGAAAACTGCCGGTAGGTAGCCATGGGACAGTGCTGTTTCACACAGCTGTAGAGAAAGGGGGTGGAGAAAAAAAAATAGTTCTGTATTTAGTGTGTTAGCTTCTTTGAATTAAATACAGAATGTTTACTTGTAAGTCCAAATGGTAAAGGTATTAATCCATTTATGGAACATTACAGAGAAAGGACATGAAATGGTTGATATACAATGGATTTCACATACACAAGGCATACTCCCAAAAAAATCCTCTTTTTCGCCAAATGCTGAAATTAATGTGGCCGGTTCGCTTGGTTGCTAATGTCATAGAACTAAATAAGGCCTCCTTTAGAAATCAGTTTCCATTTTGTTCAACTAAATTTCTTTGCAGTTGTAACACCTGAAATGGCATGGTACTAGGCTACTTTTTATTGTATGGAAAAAGAAATATACAGTTGCTGGGGGAAGTGAGAACACAGTAAAACTACAGGATTACATGTTGCTTCCTTTTACCGTGCTGCTGAACCACTGTACTCTGTAATACTACAGAACTCAGTAAACATGTTGTCATATCAGTGAATTGCATGCTGTTTTCTCTTACAGTTTCATCTATTTATAATTGTAAACAACTAAGGAACCAACTCTCGCAAAACAAGCATACAATGACAGTTTGGCACATGAGCAAACAAGAGTTTGGCATCCCAAGACACAGCCCGATCAACAATTGAGTGGCAAAAGAAGAGGGTCCCGTGGTGATTGTTAAAATCAACTTGTCAGTTCTCAAACACTGTAAATGTGTAGGTGAAGGCCAACATTCTGCACAACAGACAGATTCTCAGCTCAGACAGCTTCAACCTGCACAATTCTGCACTCCTTGAAAAGCGCTCAGAGCAAAACTGGCATACAAGAACAGGAAGCGCTTGAATACGGAAACCTGTGATCTCATGTCTCTGGCAGAAAATCTTCCCTTTCAGTCAGCTGCCGCATGGAGAGAAATATCACTACACAGTGTTTCTATTGGGACGTGAGCTATACTTATATTATTATTATTGTTATTATTATGAGATATATATATATATATATATA
>NC_045735.1:24480066-24481110 GCF_008692095.1 Etheostoma spectabile | reverse complement strand
TATATATATATATATATATATTAATTTAAATGCTGTTGAGAATGTAGGACACTGATATATCCTCAGTTTACAAACTATTGTGCGCAAAGCAGGATCATTTAGCATATGGCTCTGTGAAGCGCTATGTAAACCTGATGGGAATAACAAACCAGTTTCATAAATCAGCTATCATTCAATATGTGTCTTTTCAATCTGGAAAATGCTCTTGTTCTCACCCAAAAGCCTTTTCATTTTTAAAACAAGGCTCGGGCACAAATGTTAACCATACATTTCTTTTGATTTAATGCTCTTGAGAATCTGGCTCTAATGGTTTTGCAGGTGTTTTTTTTCTCCCTTTGCATGTTAATAGTAAACTGTTGTTTACTAGAAAGATTACAAGCCTGCACAATTTCAGGAAAGAAAGCAGAGTAAATGTATAACTTATTCTTCTAGTCTTGGCTGCATATGATTTTATTGTAAGCATTATGTAATTAGCTAAATCCTTAATCCTAATAAAGTAGTCTTTGTAACATAAATAGCACCAAATATCATATAACATATTTCTATTATATCCAAAAAGGTTGAGCAGACACATCACCAGACGGGTAAGCCTTAACCTGAGCTTATAACTATATGAAGTGGGGGAACTAAGTCTAGAGAGACTGGAAAGAGTTCAGTTGTCTCATACAAACGTTTGTGGTAGTCTGACATTATCAGATTTAAAATGAGTTATATTCTGCTTTAAATTTACAAAAATCCCAATGGGATTCAGGAAGAGCTGCAGCATTACTGCATTAAATATTTACCAGCTGAGAAAGACTACAGTAGGATTTTTGGGACTTGAGGTTGTCTGTATAAAAAGAGGATCCACTCGTTTACATTGCAAAGTAAAGCTCTGAGCAGATCTAATACATCGGAAAACATCATTAATTCACTCCTTCATTAGCCACTTCCAAAACTCATGAAAGGAGGGGAAGAGCAATATCAAATAAATGTCAGTTGAATTCCCATATACACTCACCTAAAGGATTATTAGGAACACCTGTTCAATTTCCCATTAATGCA
>NC_045735.1:24479871-24480056 GCF_008692095.1 Etheostoma spectabile | reverse complement strand
CAACCAATCACATGGCAGTTGCTTCAATGCATTTAGGGTGTGGTCCTGGTCAAGACAATCTCCTGCACTCCAAACTGAATGTCAGAATGGGAAAGAAAGGTGATTTAAACAATTTTGAAAATGGCAAGGTTGTTGGTGCCAGACGGGCCGGTCTGAGTATTTCACAACCTGCTCAGTTACTGGGA
>NC_045735.1:24479370-24479857 GCF_008692095.1 Etheostoma spectabile | reverse complement strand
CATTTCTAGGGTTTACAAAGAATGGTGTGAAAAGGGAAAACATCCAGTATGCGGCAGTTCTGTGAGCAAAAATAACTTGTTGATGCTAGAGGTCAGAGGAGAATGGGCCGACTGATTCAAGCATCAACTTTGACTGAAAGGACCCACTCGTTACAACCGAGTATGCAGCAAAGCATTTGAAGCCACAACACGCACAACCTGGAGGCAGATGGGCTACAACAGCAGAAGACCCCACCGGGTACCACTCATCTCCACTACAAATAGGAAAAAGAGCTACAATTTGCAAGAGTCACCAAAGGACAGTTGAAGACTGGAAAATGTTGCCTGGTCTGATGAGTCCAATTTCTGTTGAGACATTCAGATGTAGAGTCAGAATTTGGCGTAAACAGAATGAGAACATGGATCCATCATGCCTTGTAACCATTGTGCAGGCTGGTGGTGGTGGTGTAATGGTGTGGTTTTTTTCTTGGCACACTTTAGGCCCCTT
>NC_045735.1:24479005-24479360 GCF_008692095.1 Etheostoma spectabile | reverse complement strand
GGGCATTGTTTAAATGCCACGGCCTAGCTGAACATTGTTTCTGACCATGTCCATCATTTTATGGCCACCATGTACCCATCCTCTGATGGCTACTTCCAGCAGGATAATGCACCATGTCACAAAGCTCGAATCATTTCAAATTTGTTTCTTGAACATGACAATGAGTTCACTGTACTAAAATGGGCCCCACAGTCACCAGATCTCAACCCAATAGAGCATCTTTGGGATGTGGTGGAACGGGAGCTTCGTGACCTGGATGTGCATCCCACAAATCTCCATCAACTGCAAGATGCTATCCTATCAATATGAGCCAACATTTCTAAAGAATGCTTTCAGCACCTTGTTGAATCAATGC
>NC_045735.1:24460262-24478995 GCF_008692095.1 Etheostoma spectabile | reverse complement strand
TAAGGCAGCTCTGAAGGCGAAAGGGGGTCAAACACAGTATTAGTATGGTGTTCCTAGTAATCCTATAGGTGAGTGTATTCCCATAATAGGTACTGAAAGACACTGTTAGATACTTCACAGTTTAACTGCATATGTGGGCCAGGGCTGAGAAATTAATGTTGCTGAGATAAAATTATGTGAACTGAGTGTGAAAAGATTTTGTCCTGTTTATACTTCCCTGCTCAAGTATTAATACAGCAACATTGTGGTGATGATGCACTGTGTGAACCAACCGGTACAATGAGTAACAACTGCTCACAATAGATGGCAAATAAAGTGAATGGATGAAATCACTAAATCCAAAGATATTGCAAAGCCTGTATTTGTTATAATATTTGACCCCCAAACCTAAAAAAAATACTTTTCGTTTGGAAGGGATGCACTGACTCAGGATCAATGACGAATATTTTTTTTGAACAATCTGATGAATCACCAGGGAACAATTGTCCTTAGGGCTTCCTTAATCTGACTTTAAATATAGTAGTTGGTCTTTTCTCTAGATCATATTTGGGCACATTACGTTTCTGGCAATGCTTTTCCTAAAATGGTATCCTGACATTTTGAATGTGTCTTTTTCTCAGAGATTTCAGCAACAAACAGTAGCTGCTACAGCAGTTTTCTGCCAGAGTTGATAAACTTTCAGCTCACTGACAAATTCCTTCAGCAGGGACTCTAGACACTGGACAGCATGCCAGCTCTCATACACACTGTCCTTGTTATACTGTGTACTTCTTACACACACACACACACACACACACACACACACACACACACACACACACACACACACACACACACACACACACACACACACACACACACACACACACACACACACACACACACACACACACACACACACACACACACACACACACACACCTCCCGCGCTGCCTCAACATAAATATGAACTATGAATATTACCTTCAAACCATATTGAACAAGGTGATCTTTTTCTGTGAGACCACCTGTTAAACTTCAGCAGCTTCACTGCAACATGTTGCAACAAATCAAGTTCAATTAAGGATGTTATTCAATTCGCCTTTTAAAGGCAACAAAGCATCTCGCTACAAATCTCTGTCCTCTATTCAGATCAATAGTTTGCCTAAATACTCTTTGATGGGCCTGAGATACATGTCTGGGGAATAGATTTGCTCCTCTGACTTTATGTGCCGACCCAATATTATGTGGATATCTTCTAATAATTTCACTGCTCTGCTGATAAACTATGCGAGAAGACTCTAGATTAAAATCTAGATGAAAAATTCCTGTACTTGTTATATGATAAATTCCATGCCTGCCATCTTAATAGTTATCGGTACATCTTTGTCCTAGTATACAGTATATCTGTTTTGGGTCTTGTGATATGTTTCCGTGATTCAGAAGTATCTAACACTAGGACTGATTAAGTATTACTGCTACTATTACGTCTCTCACTAATCTAATCATGGCTATTAATGGTAAAACTTTCCTACTTTTACTGCACAAGTGCTAAGCTATTATCCCAACCCGCAAGGAATTTGGAACATTCCAGCTGCTCTCTCAGCAATTAGAAAGTGAAAAAGAATGGTCTGAAAAACAATTATCTAAGTGTTGAATGGTAAATTACACATAATGACTGCAATATATAATACCTCATATCCATATGGAATGAAAAATAATTGATGTGAAAATGAGTGCCAAAGGCATGCTGAATTAACTTAACTAGGTCACAAAATGATGGTAAAACTGCTCACAAGTCTATCAGGAAAGTGGGTCGTGTGTAAATCATATTAGGCAAAACGGCAGCAGGATGTTGCCTCCAAGAACATACATGGCCTTTCAACACATTGCTCTAAACAGGGGACACAGGCCACTGAATATAGAGCTCATCCCTACAAGTTGACCCTTGTAGAGTTGAGTGACCCTTTTCTTTAAAGTTGAGGATAAAAAAAATGGGTTAAAATTGAGTTTAAAAACATTTAAAATTGAGTTTGTTAATGGTTAAGATCTGGAGAGTTTATTGAAGTGTAGCTGTCTATGCAGGCTTGCTTGGACTTGCCGGTTTAGATAAACGCAGTGCTGCTTCAAAGGAATGGTTCAATATTTTGGGAACTATGCTTCTTCACTTTCATGCCAAAAATTATGAGAAGGTCCATACTCGTCTCACTGTAAATATGGACTGCAGCAACCAGTTAGCTTAGCACAACAACTGGCACTTGATTTTACAGAGGGGTTATGTGCATGCACATTTAATATCAAAATTTAGGATTTTACCACTTTATGTACAGATTGATTTATGTATGAATGTATTTATTGTATGTTTTTGGATGAACACATCAAAAACTCTGAAGCTATTGAAAAGACTATAGGCCTATGGGACTATTGTTAAGTACTGTATCAACGTTTACCTCTATCATTATGTAAATGATTATGAATAATGCCCAACCACATGCAAAACAAAAAGGAGTCTAAGCCAGTAAAAATATGAATAATTAAAGGAGGATGGCTTATTCATAAATTCATGAGTTCCTGAAATATGTTGTGTAAAAGAGAATGGGACAGGGACCACAAGCCCACACACTCCAAAAATAAATTTCCCTCTCCATTTCTTCTGTCACATATCGAGTGTGTACGCACACATAAACATAAGCTCTTTTTTTCTTTGTCTGACACACACACACACACACAAAGAAATAATCTGTACTCTAATGATGGCCCAGAAAAAAAAGATATTTATGATGCGCTGTTTTCGTTCTATTTTTGTGTCTCTATTGTGTCTTCTTCTTCCTCTCTATCCGTTGTCCTCTGTCCTTTGTTTAATCAGATCAACACAAGGAGTTATTTACTCTAGATTAATGTCAAACACATTGGGTTTTATTAGTGTTGAGTTCTTGCAGAGTTGTTATATCTGACATGGTGCTGACATTGAGCATGTGACAGGTTTGCACACAGAGCTAACGGTATGACATGAAATGAGCTAGCATGATTCCAGGTGCCCAGAGTGATGAGAGAGCCAACAGGCCGTCATGTGGAGCAGCTCTGCACTTCCCAGGCCCCCTCAAGTCAAGTGATGCTTTGTAATCCCTCACTCACTTAGTGTATTGAAAGAGCAGTTGAAAGACGGGTACTGCCTCCGCATCTGCTCTTTTTTTACCCCTCAGCTCTTTTGTTCCAACTGAGCTTGCCATGGTTTATCTCAATTGATTTCCTTTGTCCGAAACGGTCATTGATGATTTGCACTGGCAGATTCCCACGTCTCTTTTAAATTACTGAATGTCTGACTTATGTTTTGACTAGACTTTTTTTTGCATTTTAACTGTGGTAATGCTCACTTCTACTTTCCTACACACTATACAATCAACAACAAGACAGAATGCATCATGCTATACTGTAATTTTCACCATGTTGACTCATACCTATAATACAGATTAGGCTACAAAGTTCACAACACAATTTAAGATGCATCTCAGTGGACATGCTGACCTTTGGAAATGTCTTTCTCTGGATCTGCACTGATTCAAAAACAATGAGTGTGTTAGTGTCTCCAGACACAATGGAACCTGCTATTTATAACCTTTTACAGGTTATTACATTTGTGGAATACTAGAAGCTCACATATTTAGTATTAAGGATGAGGGGATCTTCTTTGGTCGGCAATCAGCTTTATGATATTTTATATGATTCGTTGTTAAGTTTCTGCATGAATATGATGTATCAGGGTTAAGTATCATCTCTATAATAGGGTGATTGGGAGTGAAGTCTGTGAGAGAAACCAAGAACGCACCTTTAACACATTTCTAGTGATCTTCCCAAAAGAGTTTGGGATGATGAGCAGAACCGGACTGGTGGAGTGACTGGAAGTCCTGCGTCGCTTCTGGTAGGATGGCACTGCCCAGTCCAAAGCCACCAGCCCATCATCGCTCAGCTGCAAGTTGTCCCGCACAAACTGGACCGGACTATCGTACGGCCAGCACGCCTTGTACACACTCTGAAGTAGGGCGCTGGCCCGCCACGTCCACCCAACACAAGGCGAGTAATTACTGAAAGTCCTGCAGTGTTTTAGGAGATAGTTGGCCAGTGCCGACGGTTTGCAGATTAGTGCTACGGTGCGTGCTTTCCCATCGGTCCCGACACCCGCACAGGCTGCATGGGCACCGTCGCTCTCCTCTCGCTCTGAGACGCACTTCCCCGTCTTGTCCGTCGGTGTCTGTTGTGAAATTTCCAGTCCCTGAAGCAAGGTGTCCGACTGTCTCTCTGTGCCAAAATATTTGGAGCCTGGCCAGATTAAGACCACTAGGATCACAACGCACAGAGCCACAAGCCATTCCAGCATTGGCACGGTAGGGGAGAGCAAAATGAGCACAACACTGTCGCTTTCCAAACCTTATTCTGGATCTTAAGTTGATAACTATGAATTTACATGCTGTAAAACAGTCCACGGAAACATGCTCTTACAGTATGCTGATATTTTGTCCTAAATTGATGCTCAGTTCGTCTGTGAAGTTGGTGCTTATCCCTCCGGTGCCAATAAGGCGCGCCACTCGTCTTCGTAGGCGTGCTGTCTAAGTTACTTAACGTTTAAATATCGTTCCAGCCAAACAAACCCGGCTTCATATTTCTATTTTATGTAGGCACTTTTAATTAACGAGGAGTTGCTGTCCGTGTTTTAATGCATGCAACGCCAACTGGTTCATTAACCGAGCATGTGCAGGACTGCGCCCAACCCAACAGCTGGGCTAATGCTGGAAACGCCTCCAATCATCACCAACCCGCCTACAGAGTAAACAGCTAACAGGTACTACGTACTGCGCGTAATAGTCTCTGCTGTTAGCCATACCCTATACATTGTTTCCAGTGCACCCAGAACAACGAGGTAGCAATTGCGTGTTTTTTACACTAAGACAATCTCTCTTAATTTATTTATCTCTCTCTCTCTCGCTCTTTCTCTCTCTCTAGCTCACTGTCAGAGATGAGATCTGGATACAGGTATTTAGGCTGATCTACTGTGAACGGCGTTTTTGGTGGGGACCATGTAAAGTAATGGAATATGAAGCAGGTTTCCTTGTGTAACAAAAAAACTTCAGGTTGATTTCAGTGTCTCAGTTTTGTAATTGTAAATTGAAGGAAAGCGTAAAAGTAGGCCAGTGTTCTTTGGACATGCAGATTGTGATGCACACTGCAATGATGCAGACATCCAGTTTGATTCAAGCTTACAACATACATAATGTGATAACCATTTCTCTGCTATGTTCATCTTCCCTCTTTATGCTATCTATAGAACTCAAATGGATAAAAATAGCCCATTCATTAACGATTCAAGCAGGAACATTTAAATTGTAACTCAGATATGTTGGAGGATGTAGGGCAAATAGCGATGATCATCTACAAAGGAGTCTTCTCCTCTAGTGTAAAAGACAAGGCATTTGAGCAACATGCAAAAATAATGCCCCCCACCTTTAATCACTATATTGTAAGCTTGACATTCTGAGGTACAACAACTGGCAACGAGTTAAAGGTGTAGTTGTTATTGTACATTCAAAGATCCATGGAATATTTAATTGACATTTGCTACTAATGCTGCAAAGTTGATGAATTTCATGGAAAGCTGTAGCTGTGCCATCTGATTTTGAGGAACATGTTGTTTTGGACACTCATTTAACCAATGACAGCATAACAAAGTGCTGCGGCTTGCTGGATATAAATTGACGGCGGAATGATGTGTGCGAAAAAAACAAACCCAAGTGGAAAGTGTTAGGCAGTAGATCACGGTGTGTTTGTTCCAATTTTCAATGCCACGTCATTCTTGTGGATTAGCCAATGGAAAGTAAAAAACAAAAAACAAATTGCAAAATGGAAGATGCCAAGCCAAGAAGAGAATTAAGATCGCAGTGTCCCCTTAGAGAGACACTTTGAACAGCTTGCAGCTGGTGCATTGGAGAGCTGGGGGGAGTCTGTTAATTTACTCAGCATTTATTTCCAGACTCTGCTCATGAGGCGCTTCCCATTTGTGTGTGATAACCATCTCAGTTGTTGAAGGCCTACTCTCTTGCTATGCAATTTTAGAAGCTCTGTGGGGGTCTATTAAACAGTTTAATTGCCACTTTGATAAGACGTCTCTGTAAATCCATTTGCATAACATTGATTTAATGCTCTTCAAGCAAAACTTGCATCAAAAATACTTTTTTCATTTCCTGAAATATATATATATATTTTTTTTTTTAAAGAAATATACTAAAAATAGTATATTTAATGATTATTTATGTCATTCTTATATGATATTCAGAGGTTTTCAGAGGCTTCAGTTAGTCTGAGCTGCAGCTGGAGCTGGCTTTTCTTTTTTAGTCATTGTCCTATTGGCCTTTACATTATCAAATTGTAGCCAAAGCTATAGATAAATTAATAAACAAAGAGGAGCATGACCTGTTCAAAATGTTGATCAACGTGAATCAAAGAAGACTCCACATTTTATTTCTTAAAATTACAAGGAATACAGGAATGCATGAAATAAAAAAACACATTATGAATGATCGTGTTTTGATCAAGGCTACTTCTCCTATGTACATACCGACTATCAAGGTTAAATGAGGCTGGTAGACATCTGTCTAACATGTCTGTCTGATCTGTCTATCATATCAATGAACACTCCACGTGTAGGTTAACCCATGGAAGATCATTTAGCGTTAGAGCAAAATATGGCCCTTGAAACCTGTATGCCACATTCTGTATCATGCTGTATAGGTCTATCAATGGAAATCAGTAATGGATTACAGAAAGACATCAAAGTATAGTAAAAGAAGGTATTCATGCAAGAACATAGTTGATGTTTCCAAAAAAGTCATAAAAGATAAAGAAATATGTTGAATACAATAATACATTATGCATTGATGGGAGGAGATGAGGGGAAAAAAGGTCAACAAGTCAACATGAACTTTGGGACCAGATAGAAGCCACCAGATTAGATAAGGTTTGGACTGAGCGGGAAGTGTAGAATAGGTTGGATGTTTTATCCCGGGATAATGCCACAAAGGTTGTCTAAAATAAACAACCAACCACTGCTGTCTTGTGTTTGAAGACCCTGACCCTCCTCTTTAGGTTTATTGATAACTGAAATAGGCACCCAAAGATTTGCCTGGTATTAACACATATCTTCAAGAGTAGATGAGGAGTCTTTGAATTCATATTATTTAAGCAGATACATACAATTAATGTAAAACTATTCCCCTGGTGCAAGAAAGATTGGAAGAGCCTAACCCAGTAATTTTTCCAGTCATTGAACCTGGATCACACACACACACACACACACACACACACACACACACACACACACACACACACACACACACACACACACACACACACACACACACACACACACACACACACACACACACACACACACACACACTAATCCACAATCAAACACTGTTCTTTGACACACAGAATCTGGAGTTTTTTTCCCCAGGAGTGCTGACAGAATAGGAACAGTAGGCTACTGGGTCTAAATGAAGTCGTAGCCTAGAGATTGCTCTTTCTCTCTGTAGATGTTTAATAAATAAAGTCTCCTGGCTGCAATTCTGCTTAAATGTACACATCTTCACTGTGGCAGAGTATGCAGTCAGTATGAAGAAGCCAATGGAACAATAGATAATGTTCAGTGTGACGGCTAAAATACAGTGTATTATTAACGTAAATTAAATAACATATGATTAAACGTAAATCTAGTGTAGGCCTATGCTTTTATCTTAAAGCTTTAGTGCATAACTTTTTGTTACTAATGAACGTCTGTACATTCAAGCCATTGCCAAATGAGTTGTTATTAAGCTAAATAAACACTATCAGCACCACACAACTCTCTCTGTATTTCTCAGTATGGCTACGTTCAGAAGAATGTGTCGTCAGGTTACTTTCCCGAGCAGAAGCCTGAATGAAGATAATTACCACTTCTAAGGAGTCCATTATTTTTTGTAATCCTCCATGTCCTTCTTGGCTACTAGCAACTGCGTGGATGAGGGGTGGGGGTGCATGCACAATCACGGAAGGCTGAATCATGTGGACGTGCCAACACTGTTGTTGTCATTTCTTAGAATTTGTCATGAGGGAGATGCACTATAGTTTTAAAGCAATAGTTATGCTTTTAAAAAAAATATTCTCATTCACTTTCTTGCCAAGAGTTTGATAAGAAGATTGCTACCACTTAGTACAATTTTGTCTGTACAATATATATGAAGCTAGCAGTCGTTTAGTGTAGCTTAGCATAAAGACTGAAAACTGCTGCATGGTTAGTTTCAGTCAAATTTTTACAGTAGCCTACCAACGTAAGACTAATAACATTCTTCTCATCTAACTCTCGACAAGAAGGCAAACTTTATTTTAAGCATGTTTTCCAAAATAGTCTATGTTTTCCTGCTAAATCTCTGTAAGTGTCATGAATTTATTTCTAGCACGACTGGCTCCAGTAGGAATGTCACCTCTAAAATGGTAACCTCTAAAACTCTTAAGAAGCTTTATTTATATTACTTAAAGTGAACAGGAACAAGCAGGAGAAATAAGGAGTAAAGACAAGAGGACATTAAATCCAAGAAGATGAAGACAAAGAGACTCCGTGAACCATTTGTGGGCCCAAACAAATAATAAATCTACTTAAATCTAGTTGCCTCGTTGGCGGGGAAGCAAATCAGCTGTGGTCATTTAGGAAGATTGTTAGTTGATTTAATATTGAGATTATTTAGTCTGAACGCATAATGCCTCAGTAAGAATGGATACTGCTCTGCTGCTTTATTGGTCTCAATGCATCTTCCTACTCTCCCTCCACCTCTTCTCCAGGCTAACCCCCTCATGCTCGGGCGTTCACCATGGCATAGCCACAACTTTTAACATCAAAACAAACAGTGACTGTGTCCCAGCTTCAAACTGATTCCTGTAAGTCAGGGGGGTGGGAGCAGCATCTTTTCTCAGACATAGATTTGCTTTCTCTTGACGTATGTTTGATTGTTTTAGGGATAAACTTACAACCTACAACCCACCTAAGCAATTACAAAATGTTGTAAATGTTAAAGAAAGCTACCTCTCACCTAACCTCTGTAATTGCAACCATATGCAGAACTTGTTTTTAGATTGGCAACATCTATTTATGTGGTGTTGCAGTACATGTCCTTCCCTTGAACCCTGACTCTGACGTACATAGGTCTACTGTTGACTGATTCCTACCCATGATCAAACCGATGAGTCAACTTCTCTGGATGAATATTTGACCGGCTGCAGTCTTTAAGGAATGGTGTCACAAAGAAACAAATGTATCAAGTTAACTGTAGATGTTTTTCTAAAGTCATGAGCAGCCAGTCTAACCACAATGTTGCATTATCACCTTCCTGCACATATGTCAGTACACAACCACATCCTAGCGGCCTTCCTGTCCCATTTAAACTTTCTGTGGCATTAAAATGCATGACTAGCAGCTAGCTAAAGATAAAGACTAAACAGTAAAGCAGATCTTGTAAAAGCCACACAGGACATCAGCTCATGTCTTGAAAAACAGAAAATCACTTTTTGATCATTTACTTGGCCCAATAATCGTCTGTGATGTCATTACTTTATCTTCTATCTGATATATTTGCAGTACAAGAGCAGCAGAAACAAACACTTAGTCAACTGCAATATGCCAACCCCATAAGCACTGTTCTATTTTAAAGCTCATCTACAGGAAAGCTAATCTTAGACTTATTCATTGTCCATGAGCGGGACAAAAAAATAAAACAACAGATGAGAAATACTGTTGATTGAGGAACAAAGACATGCTGATGCAGATAGAGAGAGAGAGAGAGAGAGAGAGTGAAATAAAATGGAAGAAAATAAAGGAAGAGACAGAAGTGAGAGAATAAGAGACATAAATATAAAGAGATTTTTATGGTATCAAATGATGAGAGGGACATACAATTTGCAGAATTATGCAGATGTGCTCTGAATGATTTTTTTTTTATGCCTCTTGACCTCTTTTCTTCATGCCCTTTCTTTTAAATAAAACCATCAGCAGGGTACGCCCGGCCACATGTGACTGTGACAAAGCGCAACATTGTTATCAAGCATTAAGGATGCATACACAAACGGATGCTGTTATCTTTACTGAATGAATCCCAATGGTTCACTAAGAGAAACGCTTTAAAAAACCTCATTCTTAAATGCCCCAAAAACCTGTTCTCTTAATTAGCTTCTAATCACAAGCAATTTGGTCCCTTTCATTTTTGCTTATATAATTATGAACATTTAATGTTATAGAGATTCACCCAAGTTTCAGAAGCAAGTTTTCAGTTTTTTTTAAATGTAGTGGGGTGATATAATGGAAAAATCTTCCCAACCAAGAAACACAAACAACACACAAAAGAAAATCATTAAACATTTAAATGTAATTTCAGTATCCGTTTAAAAAAAAAAAAAAAGTAGGTTATCTTTATAGGCTGAGGAAAGGTGCGTTCATGTTACCTGGGAATATCAAGGGCCGCCCCCGGGATTACGTTGATGGGCGTAGCGCATCAGGTGTGTGAAAAAAAGAGTCCAGAATAACAAAGATTTGCTGCTGTTTTCTTATGTGAGCATACAAACAGCACATCGACAGGTGTTTGTGTTATCTGCAGGACAACGAACAGGAAAGGACACGGATAAGGTGTTGTTGTTTTTACACATAGGCCTATTTATGAATAATTTGAAACATGGTATGTCTGTGTATGTTTCTTGGCAGAGGCGTTTGTCCACAATAAACAGTTTATTGTCATTGAAACATTTTCAGTGAACCAAAGTCGCCTACGTCAAACATCAGTTGTCAACAACGCGTCACCAACTTCTAGCCAGAGTTTCCCACCTCTGATTCCAACAGGAAAGGCTGTGAATGATGAAGTTTTCACTGGGAAAGTTGTTTTTCCGATGCCAATGAACGCACGGTGAGATAATCAGTCAAAACACAACAGCAGTAAGTGCATGAACTCATAAAATCTTAAATGTCCCTAAATGCAGGGTCCTTGGCTCAGCTATGATTTAGTCAAAAATATATTGAGGTTTAACTTGGCAGCCAAATTGTTTTTTTTGACAATGACATCAGAATGTGGGAGTAAGCAGATGAGGATATACAGTATCATGTCACAGCCCTGAACCCTTAGAGGAAGTTACTGACAAAACATTTTTTTAGCCATATGTATTCTTAGGAGGGACGACAATTTTACAGACTCAGTTCAATTGATAACCAGAGTGGTAAACAAAGCCGTATGACTTCTATTTAGCTGTACCGTGAAAGCCACATCATCCATCACCTTAAGTTTTAATTTTGCAATGTCTCTCGTATCTGCATTATGATGATGTGCACATGTGACATTGAGGAAACTAAGATAACAAATCACATAGGTATGCCCAGGATGCTGTCCCCCACTGGATTGAATGGTGGATAGCTCAGGTTTTGTGTTTTCACGGTGACCTCAGGTGCCATGGCACAGAATACTAAGTACAGAAAAAACACCTGCAAAGAGCTGTCAGTCAAGCGGATGATTTAAAATCCCATGTCAGGTTGGGTACTAAGCTGCGAGGCAGCCACCTAGATACTTGTTTGGGACTACACTGTGACTGCCAGTGTCAACAGATATTTGAATCACCTGTCTAGCATTATACTTCCACTCTTCATTGAAATATGTATTGGATTGATTCCAGTCTTTTAATTGCTTGACCTTTTAATATTATTTTGCAAGAAACTGCCTTTTAAAAATGCCATCCTGAAAGTACTTATCACATAGTCCTATCAGCTCTGTTACTCGCATAGAGGTTACTCGCTCAGGGATCTTTAATGTGAGAAGAGCCTTATGAGATAATTGTGCCTCATTCACTCATAGCACAAATAAACACTACCAGATTTCCAAGGAGGATGAGTCAGTTGAACCGTTACAAAAACTTGTCATTTTGTATCTTTACTCAAAGGGGGTACATTAAAGTGTTTGAAGTGGTATTTAACTATTGCAATTGCTAACTTCTAAACTATTACATATGCAGTAATTGGTTACTTTTGGCCACTTGGGACAGCTGAGCCAAGTTGTGAACGCAATATTGATATACTACTGTATCATTAGCTTTTTAAATTGTGTGGGGAACTTGTTAGCAAACAGCTGCTTATTTACATTTTCAGCATTCACAGAGAAACGTTATGATTCATTCACATTATGTTTTCTTTGTGACCACTCACCAGCTGGGCGCTAACTTTTCTGTCTGCCATTTGGTCCTGGGCAGGTAGTGTACAGTGGGTTTTTAGAGCTTTTTCACTGAAAACTGCTGCTTACTGTGTCTAAAAGCAACACTATAACACGTTAGAGTATACCAAAACAGCAAAGTTGCAGGCTGGACAGTTTAACAATGAGCTGAAACTCACTATAAAGCTCTGTCAAGCTGAAGGGCGCTGCATATCGAGTTGATAATTGTCTGCAGGTGCATCCCTACGAGCAACACCTCTCATATTGTCCAACAAGTCCTTTAGAGAGCGTTTCATTAATTAGCATCCCTAGCAGTGGCAGGAAATACAAACCACAAGAGAAAATTCTGTCCTCATATCTAAACTTAAAGAACGTAACGGTCGTCGTTTTAAATACATCAACGTTGTGAAACGGTTGCAGTTTGGTTGTGTTCAGGCACAAAGACTACTTTTTTAAGCAACACAACTTAAGTTAAGAAAAACCGGGTTAAAATCAATACATTTCTTACGTTACTTCACTTCCAGTTACACAAGTGATGCAGAATGTGACGTAGTTAGTTTGTTCTATAAAGTAAAAAACAACAACTTGCCTTTTACTGTTTTAGAACGGGACACAAACTCTAGTGTCCAGGGGGAAAGTCCTGTTTGTTTGACCCATCCAACACCCCAACCTGCTTTCTTACCTAATACATCCATGCTTCTTATACGGAATTTGGCGCTCCTATTTTCTTTGTCACGTCATGCTTTGCTCCTGTCATTATTACTATGACCACTAGAGTGCGCAGTCACTATAACTGTAAATATCGGTCGTAATTGCTGCTTTAACAAACAGTTTCTCGGTTTTTTATGGAAAGGACTTGTATAGTCCCATTGTTTTCACATTGTCATTTTATACATTGTTATTTTAGCCTCTTTGAACTATGTTAGTATCATTATCGTTATTATTATTAGTAGCATTAATCACATATGGCCAATACAAAAAGATTTAACCCTCATGTTGTCCTTGGGTCAAATTTGACCCGTTTTCAGTTAATTGGTTGTTTTTGTTGTCACAAGAAATTGGCAGTCAAAATAAGCGTTACTTTAAAAATCTCAAAAAACAAAAAAACACCAAAAACAACAAAAAAGCGCCCACAACATTGAAAAAGTGACAAAAATGTCGGAAAAAGCGATAATGATGTTGAAAAAGGTAACCAAAACAGGTTTTTTTTTCATGGTTGGTGGGAAGACAACACAAGGGTTAAAGCAACACTGTTTCTGTCTGCTACTAAGGTTAAAAAGAATTGCAGGAAGAAAGACTAAAACTTGTCAGTTAATGGGCTTTTGATTGTCTCAACAAAAGGCACAGTGAGTAGGTGTTTATTGACATGAAGCCTACAGTGTTAATAGATGTTTCACTGATACAATAGCAACATGATAACCATGACTGTGTAAAGGTGTTTTGTTCTCGACTTGTTTCCCAGAGCTGCAGAGCTATGTCCAAATAGTCCACTTACCATATGTTACTTCCCCTCTGCAGATCTCCTTATAGCTTGTATCATTCTTTGAAGCATATTTTTGCCTTGATAATAACATAGCTCTATAGATAATGTCAAAAGTCAAGATCAAAGCTGATCTTTACCGTGGTTATAGGTGGATATGGGTGACACTTGCAATAATAAACAATAGGGGAACATTGGTTGTTTAATCTCCTATAGCTTTTGTCACTGCAACATGTGCAATTAACAAAATGCGTGCCTGCGCGCCCGCCCTCTTTGTGCCAGAACTGAATGTACTGTAAACAGACCATGGTCCCTCAGCTTCTGTGTGCTGGCTGAAGGAGCCTGAAAATTAAGAAGGGCATCAGCGACTTGGTGAAGGGTTGCCTAAATCTGATGATGACTTCTGCAATATAAATCACGGTACTGGAGGACTGTAGTCTTGGAGTCTGAGTTTCAAGTGAGTGGATATCTTAAAGTCATTCCAAAATTGGAAAGCAGTGATCTCAGAACAGCACAAATCCGCAACATTGAGGCTTTGGGTCCCTTTTGTAGAGCCTGAGCACCATTAAACACTGCAACACATAATTCACTTATATCATTTTATTAATAAGGAGAAAAACACTTGTCTCCATTGAATCTATACTGAATTTTGAATAGTCTGTCAATCTCTGTGGAAATTGACAGATTGACTCAAGTATTCCTGTCCATATCCATGTAGGATCAGAAAAAACAGTAGTTTTTGTTGGTTCTTAAACAAGCAGACATCTATTCACATTAGAGATATTTTATATCAAAACATAAATTATACATATTTTATTCTTTACTAAGATAACAGTAGGTCTACAGTGGCCTGTTACTGCTGTTTACTGTTTCATTAAGTTCCTCAACTGTATAATTGGCAAGTCAAGAAGCAGACAGGAGCTCACAATGCTGACAAAGGGGTCAACCTGTCAACTGAGCCTGAGGCAAGCTTTTTGGAAGGTTGAGTACATTCCAGGGGACCCCAGAACATATTTGTTCAATTGGATGGGGAGTCAGTGCTCATTATCAATATCTATAGCCAGATGAGAAAAAAAGTCAAAAGACACAAGCAGTAGTATTTTCTTCCGCAATCTCCCAACATGCAGATTTATAATTTTGCAGATAAATCTCAAATGGCATTGCAAGCAGCCATTTGAAATCATGTTTCATAGGATGCTATGTTTAACATTACGCATTACATAGAGGGTTATTTCCACCTGTCTGTTCCCAGTTGGTCAGGCCACTAAATACGTCTCCATAACAGCAGGCGGCCTGGTTTCACTGGAAATTCCAAGTGGGTAAGCCGCTCCTCTCCAAACGTAGCTCCTACGGGGCCATTTTGATGCTAATAAGCCATCACCCGCCGTTAGCATCATTCATTTTGGCGCCACTTTGACAGCGAATAACTTTACATCTAAAGCGTTTAAAGACTCTATTTGTCCATTGTTTATTTTTAAAGAAACACGACAATGTATAAAAGGCTCCATTACCTTGTACCTTACGTTATGGCTCTGTAGCAGACGTTTTTGTAAAAATAGGCTAACGATTGTGTCATAACCACGCAACTTACACACAGTAGAGGAATTACCATATAGTATAGGGTAAGCTCGCAGACAGTTTGGACTTACATTAGCTGTTTAGGTTTTATTATTAATGTTAATTAGCATTTTAGTTAGCAATAATTAGCCAGTGCCTATGTCATCTCCTAAAATATACATTTGCTGTAAGTGAATAAAGGGCACGATAAGAGCATGTGTAGCTTTCCATTAACCTGACGTGGGGTTTTACCCACAATGTGTCCACTAGTCATAACATTAAACGATCATTCCAAATTTTGCAAAAGCTGCAGGCAAAATTGGCTCATGTTTTTATTTCACATTGTTTTGACTACTGTATCCGTGATACTTTGCCATCTTGATCCTTTTTTTTTCTCCCCACAGGAGTTTTAATCCCTCCCGCACGCAATCATCAAACGTTTGTTTCAGTCTTTTAGTCAGTCACACAATGATGACAGTTTGTGATGTGGTCTTGAAATGGCACCAATGACATCCACAGTGAATAGCAGGAAGGAAGTTGTAACATGAAGGGACAAACGCACATAGAAAATGGCCTTTAACAGAGTCTCAGACAACAATAGAGCCTCACAAACCCATCCCATCTCAAAAATGACGTGATCCAGAAACATAACAATAAAATCCCTCTGCCACTTTGCAACTGATGGAAGAGCAAAGAAAAACCTCCAGCGTTGACCCAATTTACAGCAGAAATTTCAAAAACATGAACATTGGATTTTCTCTGTTGTAGAAAATTTCTAAAATGACTTTTATTTTCTCTTGGTGGTCTCTTTTTATATCTAGTGACAGGTCTCACTGAACAGGGCTGTGTTAAGTGAAAACAATGTTTCCTAATGGAGAAATGAATTCTTTTTAGAATAGGAGAACATTTTAATGGTGGAATAAAAAGTGAATCTAAGCTAGCCATTACTTCATAACTGGCATTAGAATTCATTTTTCAGTAGTTTCATTGTAGAAAAAACATTTTTCCACGCTGACATGTCAGCATCATATTCTCAGTGGACAGTGAAGCATTTAGATGTAATACATCAGTTAAAGTAGTAAAAATACTCCACTAGAAATAAAAGTTTATCCAATAAATAAAAGTAGAAGTATTGCCACTAATGTACTTATTGGACAGCAGAATGCAACCTCTCTAATAATGCACAATATGTCTTGCATGTAAAATCTAGATCTTCAAAATAACTGGTGACTAACAGTCAGATAAATGTTGTGGAGTAAAAATTACAATGTATCTCTCTGAATTGTAGTGAAGTTGAAGAATAAAGTTGCAAGAATAGATGTACAATACCTTAAGATTTTACTGTACTTTTCACTACAGGATATTCTATTGCATTCACTTTATTTTGAAATGTCTAGACATGGACTAGAATTTAAAATGTATTTTCCTATTTAATTCTGTGAATTTATACGGTCTTCCTGCACACACATTTTCAATAGTGGTTAAGTAACAACACACATTTTTAAACTTCCTAATGGGAATCTTTTCACAACTGAACTTCTTTTTCCTGTATTTCACATTCATGCCAGCAAAGTAAAACATCTGTTGTAGAGGTCTATTTGTTTTTCCCACATGGATTCACATGCAACTAAGGGTCCAAAATTCATTTTGTAGATGTGGATACAAACACACAAGCACAAACACACAGTCACGACGGTTGATGCTGCCCTTTTTGGCATCCTGCCTTAGTAAACAATATTTCCTGAGGTCTCTACAATGCAAATTATGTCCCTCCCTCTCTGTTTTACGCACAAACATCCTATCTCTGAATGTAATTTCATTTTATATCACTTGGCACCCATTAAAACTGTAAGCTGTGAATAAACAGACGGATCACACAAATCAGTTTGGGTCAGAGCGGGAATTAAGTGCTTGTTTTGATAATGAAAAGGTTTATTTTAGGGATGAATATGGTCGGATTTCTGAGAAGTAGTGATATGAGCAGTTCTCATATGTAAACAGAAGACTTGCCCAAATACACTGAGAAGATATGAGATAAGTGTTGTGATTGCGTATGAAATTTAGAAGAATTAGTAAATGATAATTAATGAGGCTGTGTCCTCTTTTGCACGTAGACAAGCAAGTATCCTGCACGGGTGTTCCTAGCATGACTCTGCTGCCTGCTTGGACCTGATCTACTTTTTGGAAGCCAGCAAAGGTTAAAGCTATAAATAATGAACGGACGGACGGAATGAACTTTTGGTGCCAAGGCAAATTTAATCTTGCTTTAGTCAACCTTTTGCCATAGTTTAGAACAATAAAGGTTCTCTTCACAGTGTTTAACATTATAACAACATAATCTTGAGGCAAAGATAAGCCAGTCAAATGAAGGACTGGTCTATGTTAGTTGGTTATCCATTAGCTTGTAGTAAGTTTCTATTCAACCAACCGATTGAAGTGTAGAATATGGGAGTAGTCAAAAGAGAACAACCAGTGATGGTTTAACAAAGAAAACGAAGGAATAAGTAAATAAAAAAAAAATGAAATAGCTGGTTCTGTGTTACTTAGCAAATTGTTTTTTAAAGCCGGATTTTATTTTATTAGGACCCCCATTTGCTGATGCAGAACATCAGCTTGAGAAAAATAGTGTGGTACCAGTGCTGTGTCACCTTGTTTCTCTCAGCGTACTGTCTGACGAAACCTTAGTTTTATTTCTTTGTAGAGAAAGTATTCTACAATACATCAAGTAATTGTATTTATTATGTACAACATTGGTGGCAATTGTGACAATACAAAAGCTAAAAGTGTTGTTCTGAAGTGTAACAGTAGCAAAGTCAGCAAACTGACTCAGTAACTCTTTACATTACATTTTTGTTATATTTGCTTACATTAGCCACATTAAGCGATGATATAAGAACAAGTTATTTCTCTGAGAGAGAGAGAGAGAGCACAACCATCTGAATTAATAGACATTGACCCTGCAATCTCATACATATTACCACCACAATGACACCTGCTCTAAACTCATATTCATGGACTGCTCCAAACACTTAGATGTAATGCAGAAACAGCTGTTCATTAATATGCTGTAGCATGCTGTGTACTGTGAGATCCTAACAATGTACCCACACATTTGTTTGGGTGTTAGATTATAATCTGTGTTTATCTAAAAACTAAGCTTTTACTGCAGAGCTAAAATTTCAGATTTAAAGGTCACCTGGATGTGACTAATAACAATGTCTGGCCTTAATGTTGAATGTGTTTGTGTAATTTACAAGTACATAATATACAAAAAACATCAAATTGCACTGTAAAAGGTTTCAAGGAAGAATCCTGTATTTGCCAAAATATTTTTGAGACTCTCATATTCCATCCTTAAAAGAAAGAGCAAGTCAGGGTTTTTGCTGCTGAAGTGTTTCTAATTTCAGATGCAATGCACATGCAAACACACACACACACACACACACACACACACACA
>NC_045735.1:24458708-24460252 GCF_008692095.1 Etheostoma spectabile | reverse complement strand
ACACACACACACACACACACACACACACACACACACACGCACACTTAGCATTGCTATTGCCACTTATTAGGATGCATATGGAAATCACGCAAAACTTAATTTTTCTGTCACACACTTTCCCTTGATTGAACATGAAAACAATGCAGAAAAACATACTTATGGATACAAACACACTTTCACATAAATACACTCACTCACACACCTTTCTGCCACAGGTGTTAAGTCATCATTTAGCAGTAATCCCAAGCTTGGGCACAATGGCTCTTTGCATAATGAGAAAAACTTTATACATGAAGACCGTATGGAAAATCCACACACTCAAAACACGCAGCATACAGTGCATATTTCATTCATATAAACTTATCTTTTCCTTCCATAGCAGCAGAGACCATACCCCAGATTGTATGATCCTGTAAATGTAAAATTTGTTCTGATTTAAGTTATCTTGAAAGCCTGCAATCATAATGTTGCATAACATGCTTACTGCAATGTTACCATTCAGTGAGGCAGACACATATCTAATCAAGAGTGAAATGGCACATGGGATAAGCATCGGTGTTTCTCTCCTAACAGTGACTGTACAATGATACAGTCTTGTTTTTTAGTTCAGTTGCAGTCATTCAATAATATATAGTATAGACCGAAATAAAAAGGATATTTCCTCACTCATTGGGAAAATTCTGACAAAAAAGCAAACCTTCCTCTCTGGGCTGATGCTGAATCAAACCCCCGGTTAGTTAGTGCCACAGACATCATGGTAATGAACTGGAAAAGGGTTCACTAAGAGCTTCCAAGGGCAATGGCCCCGACATCCTCTCTCCTGCAGCGTCTCTGAACAGCATGATAAGGGCTCCATAATTAGGAAGATAGATAGGTATAGTATAGGCCACTGCTTGTAAAAACTAATGGACTCACTGAACTGACGACCACTAACAGGCTTTCTGAGGGCTGCTGTCAGTGATGCAGTACAGCAAAAACATACTCTGCTTCTTATACATCAGTGTTTATCCAGCATGATGAGCAACATGGATTCTGTATTAAAAAAGTGTTATTGTTGAAAACAGTAAACAATAAAGACCTGTAACAAACAAGCCTTAAAAATATAGTGTAACATTATCACTGTAAAGAAGGGACACTGATAGTCATGATAGGCATGTTGACGTTCATTATGTTTCACTAGTGAATTGAATATACCAGAGAAAAAGAAAACAATATCAAGTAGAGAAAATATCCAACTGCAACTGCAGTTTAAATTAAAGTTTCTTGTTCTTAATTGTAATAATTCAGCCAACCAGAACAACATCCTAGGACTGTAGCGTGTATGGCAGCTTTCTTGCAGGGAGCCAACGTGTGGGTTCAGTGTTAAATTATTTCTTAAAGCGCTCTCTAATATGGTTTGAACCTGCAGAATTTAAACCTTATGGGATAAATTACCATAAAGTATATCCATTACAAGGTTTTACACTAAAGAAAAAAAGATCTCTATTTGCTTTACATACAGTACAGCACGGAAAAGGAATACTCAGGATCTTATGTAAAACAAC
>NC_045735.1:24457923-24458698 GCF_008692095.1 Etheostoma spectabile | reverse complement strand
TCAATAAGAAAACTTTTTTTTTTTTTCCCACACAATTGCTCACCACTAACCAAACAGAAGCAACAAACAATGAACCAACATAACCCTATTTTAGTGTAAAACACAGCCCCAAATAGAGTAACAGTATCAAACACTTTACTGACCCAACCATTTAGTGTAGACAAAAGTGGGAAATCAAGCTGTCTCTGCAGATCTCCCAGTAACAGATAAACCCTGAAAACCACAAAAAGAACACAACATAATTGTGAAAACTGAAACAGGAAAACAGGGACAGTGTTAATTAGGGACAAACAGATAAAGAATATGACAGAAAGACAGATATGTCACACACAGTTGAGGCACAGTAGCAGTGAGTCCACTGGGTGATGTGAAATGACAGGCTGTTTACTGAAGCAAGAGAGGGCAAAGGGAAAGCAATATGGAGCACTTTGGCCTGTCATCAGGGTGGCTGCTGAAGCTTTTAAGAGCCTGAATGAGGGGTGGCGTAACTTCATTAGCGTCCCTGGGCAGCAGTGAGAGCAGGTGGGGAGCATTGAGGGACTTAAGGGAGAATCCCATCTGCAGCCAAACAAGCAATTAGACACACAAATCTGCCACCTGCCTCGGCTGTGAAAAATGAAAGAATAAAGTCTATCTGTCCATCTTTCTCTCTATCTCTCAATAAATCAATCATGGAACTTTGTTGTTCATATTTGCTTTTAGCAGTTTGATGTGCTACTAATGCAAACGTTAATATTAAAATCCCTCTGACACACACACACACACACACACACAC
>NC_045735.1:24433532-24457913 GCF_008692095.1 Etheostoma spectabile | reverse complement strand
ACACACACACACACACACACACACACACAGGGAGTTAACCGTGTAAAATGGAAAGATTGCCTATTTGTTGCTATAACAGTTTGATTAAGGCCTTGCCGCTACTTAACAATTTCCATTTCCATTTGTAATTTTTATTTTAACAGTGATGACAGTGTTTTAGTTTGATACCTGAACAATCATTCTCTAAAGCTTTTTGGTCTATGCTCAAGTACACACTCACAAGTAGGGTTACAATTTGAAAAATAATTGGCCTTGGAGTAAATTCAGAGATACAGTAAAAGGCAATGTTTTTCAGCTGAAAACCCCACTAATCAACCCTTATTTAACTGTGCATCTCCACTCGCTCTTCTTAAGCTGTTCAGAGATAACTTTTGCATAAAATAGTCTATTTTTGTATGTAGCACAGATTCATTTTTACAATTCTAAATAAAAACAGGACAAGGGCTATATTGGAGGGCTGTTGATAAAGTGCTCTAAAGGTCTGTTTTCAAACTGTTGACTGGAACCACGAAATTGGGTCACAGGCCTCTGTTGTTGTTGAGAGCCGTCGTTAAGGGAGTTCACATATGCAAACAATATCTTGTACCTGCCCTCTAAGATTCAATAAAGGAAGCTGAGGAGCCTTTAAACACACATTATAAACACACCTTATGTACAACGTAAATCACAGAATAGCAACATTTTCATAATGGCAGCTATTATTAAATGCTACATGCTTTGTTTTCAAAGTTTGGATTGCTCACTGACACCCTGCAGTATGCTTTGCTCTGTAGCATCATCTAGTGGATAAATATTGTCAAATCAGCTCAATGCTTCTGTGTTGTTTTGGATCGCTTTGGCACTATTATTGCAAAACCTCACAACTCTTACTACAAAACTCATAGCAGATCATCAAAATGGCTGTTTTTCTCAAACATGATCACATGTTCAATTGACTTAGTACAACAGACAGAATAACCCAGTAACTTTTTCACCACATCTACTCAGTGTGTCATCAAAGACAGTGCCTTTCAAATGAAGTAACTGTCTTTCACAATGCACTGCAATACTTTTGATATACTTCTCTCATCTAATTTGCATACATACATTTCATCCAATTTTAATCCAACTGCTCTAATCACTGTACTGTTTGGTTAACCTACTGATTCTAAATTGGTTTGTCAGCTAGTATATAAAATGTGTGTACTGTATGTATGAACATCTTAATTACATTACCACACAATACTCGTTGCTAGTTGATGTCACCAAGTGGTAATCACAACTGATCAGCCTATTACAGTAAAGGGGGGGGGGTAGACACAATTTCCTTCAACATGGAGCAGACAGCAAAGAATAGGTATAGGTTGTGGACAAGGGATCCATCAGAGAGGTGGGCATGGACACCAGCAGAGAGCCATGAAAGGTAACTATAAATACTGTAAAAACAAATTTGGCCAATTGTTTGTAGAAGATGGGGAAAGATATTATGGAATTGATTCTGTAAATGTTGGGTAAGGGCATTACCTAATATGAAAACAGTAATATGTTTTTACACTACTGTAGTACATTCAGCACTTCTAATCATAGGCACGGATATCGTGGGGGCTCCGGAGCTCGAGCTCCCACGGATATTACTGAGCACCAACATGTCCCAGACTGGCAGTAAGATACAGTCATTTAAAATTAAACATTGCAGTTGGTGCTAAGTGGAGTGTCTGTCATAGTGGGATTGGTTATGTTGCTGTCATTCCCCTGCTCCATATCCTATCCACCAATCACATTGTCTCTGGGAGTAAAACACCTCTTTAGTGACTCCCCTCCATCCCCCCACTATACAGTGCGTGCGTGTGCATTAGGAAATCAGAGTGAGACTAAAATGGACAGATTTGTTATTAAAAAAGCAAAACCTAATGATGCAAGTGCATCTACAACATCCACCACCAGTGCAGAGAGTTCCACCAGTGTCCTGTCAGTAGCATTGATTCTTAAAGGAGAATTCCGGTCGATTTCAACATGTAGCTCTGTTTTTTTGTTTTGTTTTTCGTGTAGTGCTGTCAGTAGTGAGACAAATGAAAACAATCGGTGTTGTCTTCACTGAGTTATCCAGCTAGATTATGCACCCAACAGGCTTGAACAGGGCAAGTTTTAAACTTGTTTTTAGCCTCTAAACATTCTCAAAATGGCATTACCAGTGCCTAGCCATGTGCAGTTATTCCTTCTGATGGAACACTGAATCTGACTGCAGTAGATGTGACAGAAAGGCATAAAAGTTGCGTTAATCCATTCCTCTGTTCATTTCCTGTTTTTCAATGAAGTCCACACTAGTCGATTGTCACAACTCAATTTCACTGTGTTCTCTCGAAAGTAATAACTGCACATGCATAAAACTTGCTCTGTTTAAGAGTTTTGGGTGCAAAATCTAGCAGGAGGATAACTCGGTGTAGACAGCACAAATTGGTTTCATTTGTCTTGCTACTGACAGCACTCCAAGTTAAAAAACAACAACAGAGCTACATGTTGAAATCGACGGGAATTGTCCTTTAATTTCCCATGAAGCTGAATGCGGTTACGTGTCAGTTAAACTTTTTTATCTCCAATCCTAGAGAAGTGGCGCTGTCCTGAGTTGAAAGATACTTACTTTTGGCTTTATTGTAGGTGTGCATGTGTTCTTGTTGGCCGCTGTCCATTTCCTAAGGTTTTGAAATGCAAACATTTTTGACTTTTTTTTTTTTTTTTTTTAAAGGGCATGTGCTGATGAGCACCCACAGAGGAAAACATAAATCAGCGCCTATGCTTCTATGGCAATTTGAAACATGTAGGCCTATCTTGCATTGTTTGTTACTGGATTCACAGATAGTTAAAACAACTAAACTGAAAAGATATCATTCGTTGTTTTGATGATTTAACCATATGTTCTCATGACATCCCAAAAATTGTATATTTCCAATCAATGGTTGTGCGGTGAGATATGGTTACAATCCAAATGAATGCGCAATGGCAAGTTTTGAATGAAAGACTGGCTGTGTTACAAGGGTGATGAGTTTGGAGTTTTTTACTAAGAGTTGTGAAATTGTATCACATAGTTGCAATAATAGCACCAAAGCGATAAAACAAAAACTCTTAGTGAAATTGTTGCACACCAAATTTGTGATTTGCACAATGACAGTGGCATATTTGTATATACATAAATATATATAGTTTTGTTCTTTTTTTTATCTGTCAAGAGTAATTACCTTTATCTTGCAGGTACAAGCAGCTTACCAATTAATTCTACAGGTCTAAACGATGTACAAATCATTTAGAAAAGACTAAAACACCACTGTGTAGTCATTATTTGCATTAGTGCTGTACTATGTATAGGTTTTGTGTTTTGAGAACAGTAACAGAACAATGCAAATACATTTTCTTAGGTTAGATGTACACTGACCTGAGAACAGCTCAGTCACAGCTCGCTTGGGGGAATCTTTGAGTGTAGGTGACACTTAAATAAAAGTGTGGAACTAAAAACAGAGATTTTAAAGAATGTCTTCCCTAATTACCAGTGAAACACATTCAGCATCTTTCTTACGTTCATCATATTTTTAAGACCTTATCTTAACATTAGTACCTAATCTAGGTTGGGTAAACACATTGTTTTGTAGGTTTGAATAAAGGCAGATTAAGCCATATGCCAATACCATTAATGACTGATACATTGGTCATATTGTTTAAATTAGAGTGAACATATTTGCTTTCTCTTTCAGTTTTCCATTAGGAGGAAGCGTCATCCTTTTCCTCTCCTCTAGTGAGTAGCCTTAGGGTAGCTCATTACTGTTACTGTGGCTGAAGCAGCAAAAGGATGTAATCTTGAAAACAAACAAAATAACAAAGAACAAATAGACATGAGAGTGTTTACCTCAACATAAAGGAGATTTACTGTAACACACTGTTCTTCTTGCACTTTTTCTTTTTATTGAGCACAGCAAGTGTTCTCATTCCTCTTTGTTTTTCCAGTTATTAATCATCCTCCTCCATACTACTTCCACATGCTTTCAGCTCAAAACTTCATTCACATTTCCCATTCATGGGCCGCTTTTTCATGTGCTGTAGATTTTTAAAACATTTTATTTTCACTTTTTTACCAAAAACTTGTGTATACTCTAGATGGTGAAGAAACTATACATGGCACATTTATCTTTGATAATGATACCAATACTGCCATCATGTGGCCAATGATAAAGCACTTTAAATGTTGGCTGTGTGCAGTCATACTCTTACAGATGGACACGACTTTCATCTTTAAGGCCTATTACTGTATGTAGTTAGTGGAGCCTCAGAGGAAAATTGATTGAGAGGAAAACAGCCTTTCCCCACATTTTAAGCAACAAACATTAAATGATTAATTATGTATGAAATACAAACAGGATACTAAAATGTGACTTATAGTCTTTGAACATATGCATAACATTTATGTTCCTGGTTCATTGAGTTGAAAAGGAGCAAAGCAGCAGACTTGCCACGCATACATACAGGGAATCCCACCAACTGACTGGGTAAACCCCAGCCTGGAAATCCAGACCCAAATACAAAAGATTAAGGGTCTGGCATCGAGTAATGAAAGTCGCCCATCTCGACGGGCAGCACCAAAGATGCATTTGAAAATCTCACTGCACGCAATTGGATAACACTACAACCAATAACAACATCACATGGGGTGACATATCCAGAGTCCCATGCGCTTAGCTACCAGCGGAGCTAACTGGTAGATTAAACTGTTGTCATCTGTTTAGCTCGCCTCCGGCCCGCCTATATCAGATACACCGATGTGATTGGTGCAGCCCGGCTACAAGGGTATAGTTAAGGAGTAGCTTTACTCGTTGCCTGAGTAACTCGTTGAGCAAATTCAAATTGTGCTCTTTCAATAACTCTGGATTTCCAGGGTAGGGTAAACCCATAGTTTTATACTATGCAAAACTACACTAACAAACATTGTAGTTACATACAGATAATTTATGTCCTTATTTTTAACTTCATAGTTATTGTAACATTGTGTGGGCCAGTACATTTATCACGACCGTCGGGCCACCCTCTCTTCTCCAAAGGCTTTGTGTCAGGGTTGCTACTTTTTCTAGTTTTAGGCATCTTTCTCATTGCTTCATGAACTGAGATTTGTTTCTGTGTTTCATATCAATAGGATCCACATTTGTGAAATTGTGTATAAAGTTATCCATAAGATTGACAGCTGTTTGTTCTGGAAATATTTTCAGTTAAATTCACATTTTCATTCTTACCATACTGACCCTAAGCCCCCTTCATATGCCCCTTGTTAAAACCTGCCTCAGTCCATTTTCTGTAGTATTTTCTGTAAGTATTTAGGAGCTGTACTGTGGAACAAAATTAATAGGTGCCCCATTCAGTGTTTAAAAAAAATCAATTATAAAACAGTCTCATGCTACGTTTGTACGTGGCTGACTATTTTTCATAAACGGACATTTCAATCTCTCCGTTTAAAAAAATAACATTGTGCACCGCTGTCAGTTTTCGGAAAAAGTGTTTGCCTACATGTATTCATGTATACTGTGTATGCTGTCTATGCCGTCAAGATCATGCCAAACCTGTAAGTGGCATTGTAACGAGAAGCTCAAGCCCACGTTAGCCAATCAGAATCCCTAAATAGCAACAGCAACAAATCACTTCCTCTCTCTCCTTTTCCTCACTTCCTCAGCTGCTTAAACCTCCGTTGGTCTCAGTTTACATGTAAACGAGCAAATGAAGTTTTCCAAAATGTCAACTCTGGCTGAAGTTTTTGAAAGAATCATTTTCGGAGGCGAATTCTCCATTAGCGTGTAAACAAAAGACTAAAATGAAGGGAAATGTCTCTGTTTGTCAAAATAACCATGTACTTGTACAGGGTATTAGATAATCCTAGAACTGGCATAAAGGTAAGGTTCAGTCTATCTGTTATTTTAATTTTTATGGAGTTACTAGTTTGCCAATATCATTTATTTAGATTTATTTTTCTGTGATTTATTATTTATTATTTACAAATGGGAACATCATTATGTTTTGAAACTTATTAGTTGTATGTGAAAAACAACATTGTAAAACGTAGTCACAGGATTGAGTAATCAACATGAAATTGAATACAAAATGAGTTTAATTGATCTGTAGAAAAGAAAAGAAAATTCACCATCCATTATTTGCATATTGACCCCAGTTTGCAGCCAACTGCTCCCTCATGCATTTTCTCATCTTATGCCATAAAAACATTTACTTACACATGCATGAATGCTAAAATAGACCCACATGCAATGACCCTCTCGTGTAAGTTCCAACATTTACACACGCAAATGCACCAGTATCCCCCTCTACACACACGCTCAATGTCAGTGGTAAACCATGTAAAAGTCCATTGAAGCAAAATAATGTGGTTTTCCTCATCCCAGTATAAACAGTCATTCCTTAGAATTCCTCATGGGGGCGGCAGAAACTACGCCCTATAGCTTTACCTTTGCAGTTACCTAAATATTAAACCAGATATTGATCAGCTGGACATACTGTAGTGTCAGTATTGCAATTGTGATGAAGCAAACACATGTCATCCAAGAGCGCAAGCACCTATAACCGCTCACACATATACACATTCTGGTTAAGAGGTATGATATGTGCACTTATCACCCCCCAAGCTCATGGTGGGACAGCATTTGTGATAAGAACTGTGATTAAAAAAAATCTGAATACACACACACACACACACACACACACACACACACACACACACACACACACACACACATACAACAACACACAAACACATAAGGTCCAGCTGCATTGAGATCTATTCTGCATCACTGGTTGGTTTTGGCTGAGCCAATCAGCAACTGGTCCACTGGGTGTTTCCTTTCACTGCAGCAGGAGGAAAGAGGCAGAGAGGCAGGCAGAGACAAATGACTGAAAAGTAAAAAGAGAAATGCTGAAAGGTGTGAAAGTGTGAGAGGGAGAGTGATCGGACCACTTACTACTGTGGCGTGAATTTGTTAACTGCACATCAAGCGGGAGAACGGTGTCACACTGGATGGACCAATAGGATGCAGAGAAATGGGGCCACTTCTGACATCAATGCTGGCATGGGATGAGCGTTGCCTGCATGAGGGAGCTTTCCAATGAGTAGACAGACGGAGTGAGCATACAGTGATACTCCAGTCATCAGCAACACAAGAGGCATCATTTAAAAAAAGAATGATGGTTACATTTGAAAGTGCAGTTGTCTACTGATACCGTCTTTCCACTAACTAAAAAAATCCCTTGTCTTTTGCGATGTTTATTGCGCAAGCTGATATTGTGATGATGACAAAAATGGGATTTCTGTGCAACAATTTGTTACAAATATTAGGGTTTTAATGAAATTAAACCCCATTTTTGATTCTATTCGGCAATAGCCATTATATTCTGTATTTACCTCACTTTGTAGTTTTTATTGTCAGTGGTGGAGTTTCTATTGTTAATCTAACTATTACTGCTGGTGGAAACATTCAAGTGTTTCCCCTGTTGAAGTACAAATTTAAAATAAACTATTAAACTTTACTGCAAATTTTTATCAAAAAAGCAAACCAATGGTTTAACCTTGTAAGTCTAACAGAACAAACTAAGATCCACTCCAACCAGAGCCACATTCCATACAGCATGTTATACAAATCCACCTAAGAAGCCTTCAGTGTTATTTGATGGTATGTTGGGTATAATACAAACCCTTATGACCAAGTTCTCTGTTCCAACTTTACACACACACACACACACACACACACACACACACACACACACACACACACACACACACACGCATACACACACAGGACTATGTAGGAATCCAGGTAACCAGATAAAGTTTCTACCCTCAACAAAGAACTCTCTTTCTGTGTTTATCTCTTACACTCTCACACACTGGCATGGGCTCATGCCATCCATATTTCACAGTCATGTAACTCATCAAGAACAGAGCATTGCTTAGTATTAGTTGATGGTTCTGCTGTGTAATTTAAAAACAACACGCAGAGGCAGCAACTAAAAGTGTATAAAAAGTGTCTAAAAGTGATTATTTTTGGTTAATTTGTTTTACAAGAATTACATTTTGGTAAGAAGCTTGTTAACATGAAAAAATGCAGTTGGATTTCATGATTTAATCTGACAACATAACATTTCAAAATCTTGTTTTAGTGGAGAGGCAAGATTTTTTTCTTGAACCATGTATGTAAGTCTACATGTAATGCAAATCAGCGTCATAAATGTGTGCACATACATCATTCGTACATATTGACAAACGTGTGTACACATAGTGTGTATATAGTATGCACGGTGTGCTAGGTAAACAGTCCCAACACCGGTGATGACAAAACGTTATTGATCCTAGATAGAAAGATATATGGGGACATGTTCCCTTTCACAAACACACACACACACACACACACACACACACCTTGCATATGAGCTCTCATTGATCTGAGACTTTTGAAGAGATGGAAAATACTGACAACTTGTAATGACTTTTAAATGCTACCAATTGTATAGGGAGCAGTAAAGTGTTAATCCCTGGAGTACTGACAGTTACAAATGCAGTTTTGTTTACAGACACAGTAAATTCATGCAAACACATACAAACACACACGCGCAAACTAACAGTTTTCTGGCCTGCCTGACCCCCACAAGAGGGATTAAGCACTGGCCTGAAGAAAAATATGTTTGATCGACCATCTGCATAACAAGGAGTGAAGGGAAACACTGGAGTTTGATGACTGACAACTTTAAGGCTAACATATTTAAAAATGGATCTTTTTGTTTTTCACTCGGTCTTTGGCTCAGTGTTACTCAGGAAAGAGAAATTCACAATCTTTGTGTCGAAACACCTCTGAGGATTGTGGGAAATATATGACGTCAACTCAGGCTGCTGTGAACCAGCCGTTCTCTCGAGAGAGAGAACTTGCCGAGTAAGAGTGAGGCCGGGATGTGGCTAATCAGAGGGGCCTGTGAACTTGTCCAGTTATAGTCCCACATTGTTAAAGTGATAATGACACATTTCTTTGTTCTTACATTTTTATACAAAGATATGAGACAGACAGTACAAAGATAAGTTGTACAAAGCATGAAATTATTCAACATACTTGCATTAACACATTATTTATAAAATTACTCATTTGAAACCCTCATGTCAGCCGTCACTTGCTGTGTATCCTGTTAATTACAAAGACTCTTGATGAGAAACAGGCCTTGTCACGTGAAAAATGAGTTTTAAGTGTTGGGAACAAATTGCACGTTGACCATCTGGCTGCACTGGACTGGTAAAAACAATGCACATTAAGCCCAGACCAACTTGTAGAATGATGTGAATTTCGCATGGGCGCTTATTTATGTACAAAAATACCACTCTATAGAGAAGACCCATGGGATTTCTCTGTGCATTAATCTGCATTTCCATCAACTTTCTTTCTTTCTTTCTTTCTTTCTTTCTAAACCCTCCCTCACACCCAATGCTGCTGGAAACCCACAGTTCGTATGGGAAGGTGCTGGAACGATAAGAAACAGAGTCTGGAAAGCAGGGAGAGACAGACAGGGAGCGGGGGAGTGGAGTAGTGGGGCCTTTACAGCTGTTTCAAGTGCTTTATTCGCTTTCTATTTATGATTCCCAGATGTAAGGCACATCCTGGTTTAGTTGTATACACAACTTAGAATAAATTGCTAAATATAGTGTGAGTGTATTTAGCATTTTAAGTGAATGGTCTTTGTTACGGCTGGCCGATGTCAAGAAATATACTTTGGTAGTGCATTTTATTGCATAAATTTGACATGGTGTGCTGTTAAGGAACTACTTCCTACTCAGAAAAGAGGCAGACGGAATAAAAGAGAGTGACATTAAATACAAACAGGAAGAAGTATATGAGTGTAATAGCTTCATGCTTTTATAACTTGAATAAATAAAGTTATGTAGAAACTGCCCAGCACAGTCAAATACTTTAACCATTTTGACAGTAAATGTAGGGAGTGTTGCTCATTTAATCTCTCTGGGTAGCTTTTTGTTGCTGTTCTATTTTGTATAGGCTTCACCCTCTGAGGCTATTGCTAATTGGTCTATCCCTTTGCACTTGCGCATTCATGAAGATTTTATTTCCCGCCCTTGCAACCAGCACGGGCCTCAGTACGTCTGCAAATACTGTATAACACATGAGTGGACCCGTTGATTAGCTCCCAGTTTTTCTTCAGCTAGCAGTATGAAGACTTCTACCTCCAGTGGTGTTTGCCTCTGTACCGGCTATCAGACTGGCTAAATCCTGGTGTCTGATCTCCACCTTGCCATCCTGCCTCGGTGCCGCTAATGCCGGCTTGGCACTCACCCCCCAGGCCTCCTGCCTGTTTTTTTCCGGCTGGAGGACACTTTTCTGGCTTTTCAGGTTAACAGGGAGGGGGATGGCAGCTGGGTAGACCAACGGGACACTGTTGACACCCTGGATCTGCAGGGAGAGGACGTCTTCAACGGGCATGAGTTCGCTGACTAGTCCCCCCTATATGATGGCTCTCTCACCGGTTTTCCCCCCTCCTCTCTCGGAGGACCTCAAGATGGGGGATCGATGCCCTCCCACTCTGGCTCTCCCCATCTCCAGAACGGCCAGATACACAGCTTTTACGTTCTTCCACTCTGCCACAGGCGGCTCCACCCTCCACCGCTAGGGCTCTCTTCCTAGATCTGCTAGACATCATTAAAGATGCTCCAAGCGATGTCCCGCGTATTTTAGGCTACAACATTTGTTGTCACATACAGCAAACATCTCCTCACTATCTCCTCACTGCCTGTCTCCAGAACAAGCTGTAAAAAACGCGGTCTCTGTAGACAGCCCAGGGTCTACAAACGGCAACAATAAACAAACTGCGCCCACCTGCGCCATGAAGCATACACAAACAGTGTTCCAGCGTTCCAGCCAATAACTTACAAGAAGGATTTGGGGGTGGGGGTTATTGCGCATAAGACAGAGATGGCAAAACTACTCACTTCCCATACTGAAGTAGAAGTACAGATACTTGTGTTAAAAAAGAAGTACTCCTTTAACTTCTTTACTCAAGTAAAACTAACAAAATATAGGCTTGGATATTTACTTAAAGTATAAAAGTAAAAGTAGCCTTGAGAATGACAACCATTTTTAATGCAAAGCTACCTGGACCACGCACATGTTACTAGAGAGCAAGCTGAGAAACTTCAGTGGACATGGAAAAAAGGCTCTTTATATGCCATTGCCTACATATGAAATGGATGTCTGCCAATAGGCCTAAAACATCACATATATGATCATTGTGACAGAGACTAGGACTCCAGGTTAATACAATTCTGACTGAGCACAGATGGGAAGTAATGAAGTACTAATACTGTACTAATACTGTACTAATAATACCGTATTCAAGTAGATTTTTCATATATTTTTACTTTACTATTTAATTTTGTGGCGCCTTTTTACTTTTACTCCTTTCATTTTACAAAATTGGCTTGTTACTTTAGTTTTTTAATAAACGGTCGTCTAACAGGTATGATTGTGAGTGCATGTTGGAGAATAACGCGGACGCACGCTTCACACCACAAGCGGGCGTGCACGCCACACGGAGAAGAAAGTGAGAAAAAAAGAAAAAGAGACTAGCTGTCCGGAGGATAATCATTTGAGATTGTGTGTGTACGTCCTTGAGAACTGTATAACTTGTGTAACTTGTGTAACTTGTGTTGTCAGTTTATTTCTGTTGTTGTATTGGTCTATAGTTCTTGCAAATTTAAAGTAAGCTAAGGATTTTGTTGTTTGTGTTCTTCACCTGCTAAAACATCACATTTATCATTATTGTGACAGAGACTAGGACTACAAGTTAATACGATTCTGACTGAGCAGCAAGATATCAATTCAAATTGATTCTGTAAGAATTCTGTGTATATTCACATCCAGTCAGATTGAATTTGGTTGGCTAGTGAGGATGCAAACAATAATAATAGTTACTCCAGTGAAATTAATTATCATATGTTTGTTTTCTTTTTTACAAACCATCAGGAAATAAACTGAACTGAAGAAATTAGAGGAAAAGAATACATAAACAAAACATGCACTCAATTATGAAGTTGTGGAGTTTCTATTCTCTTACATTCTTCTTCAAAATTACTTTTTAAGGGTCTATCTTTTCCCTTTTGTGAATGTCCACCGCTGGGTTTACGGCTTTACAAATAAAGCCAATTACATGTGCTTTCGAGTATGCTCGCTGTGAGCCAGTGTGACACTGGTACAATGGGCCGATAATGGCTCTCTTGCTGGGCAATAAGCCCATAAGGATGATGACTAAATGGACCAGGCTTTTCTTTATGCATCTCCTCCAGTTGCTTGCTTTCTCTCCTGTTTAGTTTCTATGCCCGCGTGTGAGCACATGTGCATGTTGGTATGTATACATGTGGGTATTTTTTTAGACATAAAGAAAAGTCCAGACAACCCTTACCAGCTCAGACTCAATGGCCATCAAGGACAGTGCGGAAAGCCTCTTCTGAGTTCATTTTTATTTAAAACCAAAACAGTTGTTACTTTCGTGTCTCGTGCCTATGTCGTTTTAATAGAAAATGCATCTGCACCCATCTTTGCGCTCATGGGCATGCTGGTCTTACAGGGAGGTGTGTTCAATTCTTCGTGGATTTCTATCTTGCGGCAGTAGAAAGTGATTGTGCCATTGACCAACAAAAACCTTGTCTAAAGTTAATAGCGCAGCTTTTCATTGAGTTTTAACAGCACATTAGTAAAATGCGTGTAGGCTTGTGCACAGCTGCACGCACTATGTTTGTTACACACACACAGGGAAGCACAGCAGCATACTGTATGCAAAAGATTAAAAATAAAAATATTGTGGTGCAAATCTGCCATCATAATAACAATGTGCCTGGCTTTTAAAGGGAATGGGAGATGACACTAATTGGTTTATTGCATGTTACACCTAAAACACACCTATGAATTAATGAAGACACTAAGCATGCTACAACCTATTTGAGCTATGTGCCTGGTGCACAGACCCTTTTTTCGCAGTCAAACCAGCAAAAGTGGATTTGGACACGTCCTAAATGCACCTGCGCCGTGCGCTTCACGCCATGCTCTTAGACCATTAAAAAATAGGACCCTATGTGTCCATGTCTATTCTTACTGTCTATGTCTGTATATGTTGATTGCTCACATGACAAAACATTTGTCTGTCAACTCAACTTTCTCGTGTTGTCTATTTCTCCCACCCTTAAAGTTGGATACAGGCAGAGTAAGAAAATGCCTGAGCTCAACCAAAACGTGCAATAGGTTTGCAGGTGTTTTACCTGCAACTTTGCTAAAACTAATGTTTGCTACTCTTAGCTGAGCGTAGTTGCTAGAGCGCGGCGATTCTTCCAAGCTAACGTTGGCTAACTTAGCTCCTCAACATCCTCCACTTCACCTCCCGAGCTTTAAAAAAAAAGTTAGTTATTTGCAGGGCTTTTTTTTTTTTATAGCAGCCACTTCTTTTTCTTCCTTTTCCTCATTTTCCCCGCTGGGCTTTTGGATGCTGTCCATTGTTTACCAACACAACACGTACGATATTCAGTTCCACTCGCTGATACAACTGTGACCGCAGACCATGGATCTGTTACAAATTAATTCCACTCTTTTAATCTCAAGTCATTCTTAGAACAATTTATCTTGAATCAGTACAGTGTTAACAACCGGCTCTTTGCCCACCCCTTTTTATCGTTAGCCAATCTCCACAATGCATTGCCTCCTGCTCCCAATTTTACCTGTCCAGTCATCCATTCAACTCCACTCAACTCAATTCAATTCAATACAATTCAATTCAGATAACTTTATTTGTCCCTGAGGGGCAATTAAAAGGCATGAAGATTAGCACATAAAAGGACAGTACACGGATCAGGTACAAATGTGAATAAATATCCATCCATCCATCCATCCATCCATCCATCTATCTATCTATCTTCATCCGCTTATCCGGTATCAGGTCGCGGGGGCAGCAGCTTCAGCAGGGGACCCCAAACTTCCCTTTCCCGAGCCACATCAACCAGCTCTGACTGGGGGATCCAGAGGCGTTCCCAGGCCAGGTTGGAGCTACAGTATAATCCCTCCACTCAGTCCTGGGTCTTCCCCGAGGCCTCCTCCCGGCTGGACGTGCCTGGAACACCTCCCTACGATCCACCTCCAGGATCCTTGCGAGAGTGAAGATCTGATTTGTTGTTCCACGACCAGGACGGAATCCGGCTTTCCATCACTTTGGAGTAGACTTTACCAGGGAGGCTGAGAAGTGTGATTCCCCTGTAATTGGCACACACCCTCTGGTCCCCCTTTTTGATGAGGGGAAGCACCACCCCGGTCTGCCACTCCTTAGGCACCGTCCAAGCTCTCCACAGCAGCTTTAGCAATGGAAACTTTGAACATTGTCCACTCCGGATCCATGCCTCCAGCCTCCACAGGGATGCACGAAAAGCTCCGCCGGAGGTATCAGTTGAAAGTCTGTCGGACAGGTGAATAAACATATAAATAAATAAAATGTTAATGCTTTGCATAATGCTGCCCATTCTAAAGTGCTAGTCTGTTAAAAGTCAATAAAAACAATTAAAAAAGGGGCTGTGTTGCAGTTCTTAATATAAAACTGTCATATAAAGAGATTTCTGTTTTTTGGACAGAACTTTTATTTTTTTCAAATTGGATAATTGTCAAGATCGAGGCCAAGCCTTGTGCAGTATATTTTTACGTAGCCGGGAAAAAACTAAATAATAATCTCCCATCACGGAGGGCCCCTCTCTGCGCAAGGGCCCCTAGGCACGTGCTGATTACTCATATGATAGAACCAGGCCAGTTGAGTCTGCATCTTTCTGAGTTTTAGCATTTTAAGCAGTAAGAATAAAATTTATTTTGCAACAAAGACGACTTGCTCTAAATATGTTCCGTAGAGAGCAGTTCCATATTATGACCAATAAAAGATAAATGTGGTATATTAAATATATAGCAGAATTATGCTCCTTTCTGTCTTTTAGTAGCGGCTGTCAGGATATAACAAATGACTGCAATAAAGGGCTGGCTGCATGATGGAATTCAGTCCTCCGCACATATGCATTTCAAAGCTCATTTGTGCGCAAATGTGACAAACAAATTCAATAGAGCAGAAGAGATGAATCACCACAGAAGAAGCAGGATAGACGAGTGTTTTTGCAACATTTGAACAGTTCTACCCGATTGTACCAAAAACTCACTCATTTATACTACATTTGTCCAGTGTTGACTATTAAACCGTACTGTTTCAAAGAGGGTTTAATAGTCAATTATTTGTAATGCTTTTGACATAACCTATTAGAACCAATGCCATACTAGCATTGCTAAAAGTCCCAATGCTGTGCTTCACTGTGGCAGCATTTTACGCTTTTGTCTGGAAACTTAAAACATCCGTGGACCAGTCGCACAGCAGTGTTCTTGGTCGCTGTCCAGAATAGAAAGTGCTGCAGAAGTTTATCCACTACACTGTCCCACAGGAAAGCTTTCTATTTCAGTGTAAGTACACTGTCTGCCAATGGATATGGATGAGGTGATTGGAGGAGGTTTCAAGGAGAGAGACAGGAATACTTTATCCCAGAGCGAACCTGCTTGGCATATGCATCTGGCTGTTTAGCTTTGATTGTCTCGTCTATCTAGCTGAACAGATTATATGTATTGTTTGGTTCAGCGCATTAAGGGAGATATGAAATATTAAAAAGCCCAATAAAAAACTATTTCGTTCTCTGTTCCGTTACAATGCAAGGCAACACCCCATAAATCCCTGCTCCATTACATTTAAAAAGCCCCTCTAATCTGATTTAATCATAAAACGTTTTTTCAACTTAATCCTGACAAACATTTTGCATCACTTCCCAAGTCCCATTGACATGTTCATTAACTTATTGTCTCTCTACTTCATTCCATCCAACATGTACGTGACAGTGGCTTGAGTCATTTTCAAAGCAGTAGTAACAAATCTAAAAAACAAAAAACAAATACTGTATATTCAGAGATCAGGCGTACTTTGGTAAAACAGTAAAATTGCACTCTGACCCCTTCTAGAGTTCATTCAATCTACAGAGTCACGGCATGACCAACCCTGGGAACTTGATTGCTTTCACTATGTCTAGGATTTTACCAGAGCTTAGTTTTACTCTCACAAAAAACTGAATTATTGTCCGCCGACTGAAAAGGTGAAAATGGGCCCTACCTGGTTTTCCTGGCGTCTGTGTGTCCTCGGCTCAGCAGTCCCAGCTCCGCCGCCAGCGAGTACGCTCCTCTTACTTCGTCAATCGATGTTGCAGTATCCCACGGCTTTGCCACTTGCTTGACAGCATTTGGTAAACACAGTTCTGGTCCCCTCAATTTATTTGAGCAAATATAATAAAGCTTGTAGTTGGATGGGTTATGGGAATTAGTAACAATAGCTTTTCCTAGCGCTGTTTGCTGTTTGTACCCCAACATGTTTTTAATTGTATGGTTTTGAAGTGACATGAATATGTATGAGTATGTGTGTGTCAGTGTGTCCTTGTAGTAAGAGCAATGTGCTTTAACATTCTGTAAGTGCCAAGGTACCGCATAGGGAGGGATGGACCTGGGTTAGAGAGAACCAGGGGATAACAAAGGAGCTCAAGTCAGTGAGGTAATGATAAGGACAGGGTAGGTCCAGGCAAGCATGAAGGCTTGGATTGCTGATCTGCACTGACCAGAGTTCAACCAGGGACAGTGAGAAGGGAGGGTATGATGTTAAGACAAATGGAGGATCGTGCTAAATAGACTGGTCTGTCACTTACAGTAAAATCAGCAGGAATGTTAGGTCTGGTCCTTCTCAGAGTCCTGATAAACACTCACAAGCACATAGACTATCTGGAAGAAACATGCCACCTCTCTCTGTAAGGAGGATTTTGGCAGAAGGACAGACTTTTAGCATCCAGGGCCCTCGGCTGATTCTGACGTTAGAGCAGCAGCTGTTTGTATTGATGCAGCATTTTTGTTCACATCTGTGTGTCTTAGGTTGTGTAGGTCTATTGGTGTGGCTGTTCAAGCATTTGCAACCATGCATGCCAAGTGTCTTCAGTTTAGCACTTGGTCTTTGTCAGGAAATGCTTCAGAACCATGACCGCATGATATGATTTCATCATGCTGTGGGGATAATGTTTGTTGGACGTTTTAAGGAGAGATTTTCACGGGATAACAAGTTATATAGCTAAAATGTTGCTTTTTGTAATCCACGTGCCCCACTTCTGCTGTGGGGTATAGACAGTGGTAGTGATGTGATGCTTATGAAGGACATTCTGAATACTGGATATAAGAAAGGCTGATCAATGACAACCAAAAGTATTAGTAATTATGTGTATCCAGTTTGTGCTTGTGCTGTATGTAAAAGAAGTGGTCACGGAAACTGATCTGCTTTGATGTTAATGAAGCTTGGCACAGTTCCATTAACTTCACTGGCCCCACAGGCTCCCTTTCTCCTTCTTTGACTCCCTTGCACCTTTTTCTTTCCACTATCTCTGTCAGTCAGTCATACAGATGGGTTAAAGGTTCACATTGCAAATGTTATTAGCAAAACAAAAATATGGTGGCAGTAGCTCAGTCAGTAGAAAGCTGGGTTGGGAGCCAAAGGGTTGCCGGTTCAATCCCCGTATTACTTGGGATACCTTTCCATGGGCAGTAACTTTGACTCTGAAATCTCTCCATTAGTGCATGTATAGGTACTGACCATGTTGGTTTAATTCAGGCCTGTGTGTAATAACAACAGAGTGTAATTTGTAATTTCCCCTTGTGGGACTAATAAATGATACGTTATTATCATTTTAATTTGGCAACTTACAAAGAGAGAGTGTTACAAGAATGAAGTTGCTGCAGTCACTCCTGCTGTTGGGACAAAAAAGCTGCATGCCAATAATCATACAAGGTACTTTAGTCTCAGGCATACAAGGTTTGACATTGCAGTGATTGGTAATCTGCTAATATACAGTAGAATTAGCACTGACATGGAGAAAAACAGGAGAGGTATACCGCACACAGTAATATACAGAGAACTATCCTCTCATCTAACTCGCCACAAGAAGGCTAAAAAGCACATTTCACGTAGTGTCAAACTGTTCTTTTAATAGTCATCTTTTGTATGTACAGTAAAGATAACCTGATATTAATATCCAAAGGTTTGAACAGGTGTGACAGATTCAATGACAATACAGTCAGGACCCACATTTTTTAACCGACCTATTTTGTGTGGGTTTTGTTTTGTCTTTGTAAAGCCATGTTACGCATTTCAATGAGATTGTTACTGGGCAGTGTTACCTATAAAGTTTGCAACAAAAGAAAATCTTTACAATTATTATAATGTGATGCTCTGAGTATTGTGAAAACCACACCATTAGGTCAGTAACGACAATTATTCAATCAGCTGCCCACACACAGCAACAATTGCTTTCATGGGCAAACAACAAACAAAACATTATTGTGAATAGCAAACAGGTATATAATAGACTATTAGCATTAGGTTCAAACGCAAAGAACAACTTAAGCTAAATGGGATACTTGTCTAAAGCACAACAAGAGGCCCTTGGAGTTGCACACAGAAACACACACAATTCACAGAAACACGGCTTGTGAATAACACAGTCCCTCCTCTATCCCTCTCCTTCTGGCCTCCTCTCTTTTTGAGCCCAAATAAACCAAATTTGAGACTTGTTTGTTTCCACGTTAACACATGTTCCACACAAATGCAAATTTTGTATTAACATATTTGTGTAATGGGAGAGTAGGTGCAGCCTATTGTTCAGGTTTTGTTTTGTTTATCAATGAGTCCATGTGCAGCTGCTTGATCAATGTGCTTTATTATGACGGCCTTCTGGGTGACTTGGTGGCATAATGAGCTGTGTGTCAGTCACTCGACCTGAATTCACATTTATGCAGAGTATGTGCAGGATGCATAAGCACAATGTGTTTGTATGCTTTACATGTCGACACGTGTTTTGTAGCTTGAGAAGTACTGAGTTTGGGATAACAAGCGTGCTCTCTGATGCTGCACTGCGCTGTCTAATCAGACGGAAGACTAGGAAACAGAATAGGAAACAGTCAGTTTCTCTTCCATCATTCTGTTCACTGTGAGGTCAACTCACAAACTGCTGTCTGTATATGTGCACACACAGGAGCTCAACATACATGCACACGTAGAGAACACTCACAAATGTTTGCACCAGCAGCTCAGTTCTTCTCAAAACTTCAGTTGTGAATAATTCCAAGGCATCCCAAAAAAAAGATTTCATTTTAAATGCAATTTAACAACTATATTTATGCTCACATTGCCCCATAATTTTGGATCTATGCTGGATAGCCAACAGAATTTGACATTTAAACATCAACTGCTTCTTTTTATCAGACTTTAAGCAACTATAATCTGCATTTCCCCACTTCCTTTTATGCTCTAAATATATTCATAGCTTATTTTTATAGCTTTGGTTTTTCAGTCTGCGATTATACTGTTTGGTTCACTGTCTCTATTCTCATTAGTATTGTTTTTCATAAAAAAAACAAAAAAAACACTGCTAAACCCACTTGCTCAGCACCAAACGGCAGACAGGCAGAGTTAGTGTTTAGCTGGTGAACATAGTGGAGCCTTTAGCAGCTAAAGAGTCAGATATTTCTCTCAGGAGTTGGTGAAGACTAAATCAGAGCACCAAGTAGAGTGAATACTGGATTTAGATTCATCAGTTGGACACAAGCATGACTCCAAATGAATTCAAGAAGGGGCATCTGGTTGTATACATAACTGTAATTTAAAGGGTGATAACATATCTGTGTTGTGTTCACAACTTGTTTCTGCTGCTCTTAAGCTGCCAAAAAATGTAAATGCAGGTTTAATTAACATTATTCTTGTACCTTGTTCATCTTATCAGTTTACTCATCTTGGAGTAAAATTGATTAATCCTACAGATTTTAAGAAAGGTTTTGCACTAGCCCAGGCACCAGGACTACTTAATGAAAACACACGGGCCCTTTTCTTTTCTCTTTGTAAATTTGTAAATGTGCCTCATAAAACAGCCTCATCTTGTAACATCCCTAGTCTGAGCTTGTCACTAACTATGAGGCAACAGGCTGTAAAATATTCATTACATCAGGCCTTTGTATATAATTCATTGGTTTCTTCTGTACAGCCAAACCTCACGTCTCTTCATCTCACACCACTAATACTGTCACACCAGGTTAGACCTTATATTTGTTCTGTTTAAGTGGGATTTGTAGAGCACAGTGGGAATGAGTAGACCAGGCTCGTGGGTGTGGTGTGTTTGTGTGTGGTGTGGTGTGTGGGTGTGTGTGTGTGTGTGTGGGTTGTGTGTGTGTGTGTGTGTGTGTGTGTGTGTGTGTGTGGGTGTGTGTGGGGTGTGTTGCGTGTGTGTGTGTGCGTGGCGTGGTGCGTGTGTGTGTGTGCGCTCCTTAGTGCGCTGCGCGCGCACATCCCAGCAGATAACAGTGGCTTGTAGATAGCTGGACAAACATGTATTAAGAGAGGGTCACTCAGATCACATACAGATTACATACATGCACAGATATATGTACTATTGCAGGCATGGAGGTTCTCAGAATTTCTCACAAGCTGGCCCTTTCCTGTTCAAACCCACACACAAACACACACACACACACACACACACACACACACACACACACACACACATAGGCTCACAGACTGGACTTTCCTGTTCCCAGTTCCTTTCACTACCTGAGTAAAAGCACACACAGCCACACACACACAGCCCTGATAAGCAGTCCATGGATTCCTGAAGGGTTAGCAGACACAGCTTATCATGCTGCTGACGCAATGCCCAACTGATAGTTTGAGCAACAGGGACCGACTGGTTTGGTTGTGTTTTCCAGGTCTGGTCTGGTCTGATCAAGCAGCAGCAGGAGTCCGTATTAGGCTGGGCGCCTGTGTCAGTTCAAAATAAAAGGTTAAGCAAAATATGCTGTGGCGTTTCTGCGTGAGTCACAGATTAATAGCGATATTTTTCCTCCTTGTAAAACAGATAAGACTTGGAAATAAGCCCTAAGAACAATAAAATGCATATTTCATAGTCATGTTGTAAATTTCTTTTCTCTGCTACCACATACACACATACAAACCTACGAAGGGAGGGTGTTTGTGCTACGTGTTCCAAGTTATTACTGGTGCAAACAGGCCACTGTTGGAGATTTACTGTATCCCTGGTGGAGAGTAACAAACAGGATATGGTACATTTTCTGCTGCGCTTACTCATAAACAACTCCTAATCCATCATATGGTAACAATTAAGGAGAGACAGAGCTAGACTGCACAATACGTACGGTATATGTGTGGGGTGCGGGTTTTGCATTTGTGCATATCAGTGTAATTTTGATATTTTCCTGTTTAGAAAAGCAGTTCCATCAAATAGACTTCAATTAAATATATTCCATAGTTTGGTAGTAGTGATCCAACTGGGCAATTTTGCGTTATTTGCAGTTTAAAAGACATCCACATACTTGGAGATGTCTCAGCTAAATGTAGGCTCCAGGAGGTAGGAAAGTTAAATGTTTAGTAGATGTCTAAATTTTAGATTACTGTGCATGACTTCTGGAGGACATACATCTTCATCTTAAACATACAAAGCAGCTGTTTATGCATATACAGTACAAATATATGTTGCATGTCTTTTTTTAAGATATCAGTGGATATAATACCATGCATCCTGGTGAGGTCTGTGTGTGGACAATCAGTGATGCCTTGTACTCTTTGTACTTCTCGTAGTGCATTTATGTCTTTTGCTTCTGTGTGACAGATCTCAGGCAATATTGATGAGCCGAGTCTGAGGCATTCCATTGTTTCCTGTATCATTTGCAATTCAGTCAATGATTCTTACGAATGCATAAAACACTACTTTTTCATTTATTAAAGCCGTGATGAAGATCTACTTACAACGTTCTCAGTTCAGATGAGGTTTTGTTAAGCGTTCTACTACTGTAGACTTTTCAGTTCACAAGATTGGTTTGTTGTTGTCGTGGTAAAAGATTTAGTGACAATTCAGAGCCCATGCTTCAAATGTCTCATTCGAATTCTGATTGTAAAGCTGTGTGTTACAATTCCCTGACTTTTACACGGGTCACATGAGATGCTGTTTACTCTTTTAAGGAAAGAAAAATGTTTTCATGATCAACAGACTTCTGGCTCTCCAAACTTTCTTCATGCTGTCAGTTTTGCATCCCGTGTATTTTCAGCTGCTCAGCGATGGCAGATGGTGCTACAAGCAAATGACTGGCATCACAACACATTTTGGTGTTGAGCCAAAAAGAAGATGAACTGATATATTACTGCACTTCTTGCCTAGATGGAATTCACTCACCATGGACTGGGCAGATGACAAACAAGTGCTAAAAAAAATGTTGCCTGGACATGAACTGTCTTTGCTATTTTTAGCTGTTCAGAGTTACAGTATGTTCACAAACACACCTCATAGCTCATCTTATTGACTCTGAATGTTTAACTGATGCACCTTTGTGACCACAAATCCCTTTGTGCATGCTTGAGTATGCATCAAAATCTGTTTGCAGGAAGTTGCCCAATAAGATGCACTTCTCCTTTTAAGATTTGAGAGCAGCACAGAACAGAGAACAGAGATGTACAGTACATAGTAAACATAAAGGTGTGTTTCCCCCCGCTTTCACACATCTTTATTTTCCCAACTCCACCACACATATATAAACAAACACAGAAAATCATTATAACCACACTGTGTTTTTCCCTCATGCATAGAGTGGCTTCTTTCTCAAACCCATATGATTCCCCAAATTCAGCTTTTTCTGTGACATCCACAGGGGATCACTAATTTGGTGTGCTTTGTTTAGCCCAGTGAGTCGTGTGTCCTGGGCATACAGTCTCTCCTCCGTCACTGTTGGAGTGTGCCACTGCACCTAAAACTGTAGAGCGCCACGGGTAAAGAGTTTCCCCCTCGGAGCAGAAAAGGGTCAGAGGAGCACCTTCAAATAACATTTCTGGTGTTTAGCAAAACACAGAGAGGCAGAGGGAAGGAGAGAGAACAGTCACCTCAGTGCTGCACAGCCCCGAGAGACACAGCCACTTCTCTCTTTTCACATTCGCACAATGTAGACACGCTCAAACACATGGAGTCAGTGGTATATATACACACATACAAAACAGCCTGCCTTTTCATTTAACAGGCAAAAGCACAGGCAGTCTGTTGTTTCTGGCACCCCAAAAACTGGCCAGTGACGTCTCTCTGGCCCAGTGTGTCAGAACATGACAGATAGTTTTTTGTGCCGTTATCCAAAAAAGGTTATGACAACAGGAACACATTCTATAATGTCTAAAAAGCAGAAGTTACACATGCAGCAGGCTGTAAACGTTACCCGTGTGTATAACTTGGAGATCAATCGATAGCAGTCACATGCTTAGTTTTGGTTTACATTTTACAGCTACGAAATAAAACACATAGTGATGTGTAATGTGTAACAATGCGTTGTGTGTGTGTGTTTGTATGTGAGTGAGAGAGAGAGAGACTGTTGGAAATGTTTTGCTCATTTGTCAGACGATTGCTTGAACGGCTTTTAAACTTAAAGCCATGACCAAGCTAATTAGTCAAGTTAAATAAAAAATCTGTTATCATTATGATTCACCACATAGAAATGTGCAGTGTTTAGAACAGTCTGGGTGTTTATGGTACTATTTGTGCACATGATCACACGGTGTACTTCTTATGCACTTTCCTTGTGTTACAATACATGGGAGCAACGTGTTCAGGAAATAGGAGGGGTCTTTTTTAAAGCTATTGGCCCAATCTCAAAGTCCGGACTCACAGACTCACAGACTTTGATGCACGTTCTTGTGAAATTTCTAAGGGCTTAGGGTTGTCCCAATGTTGAATTTCGAAGGGCATGAGAGTTTGAGTACACAATTACCAAGCCCTTTCCGTGAGTCTGCATTGATGCAGACTTCACCAAAAGGAATTACCCACAGTTCAAAGCGTTGTGACGTTAGGGAAATCCATAGGGAAATCCGGAAATTACAAAGGTAAACGACAGCACGACACACGACCACGGAGCAGAACGGACCCGTTTGTCCAGGTTGTAAAACAAGAGTTTGAAAAAAATTGGAATCAGGCAGTCAACTCCTGTGCCTTGGCCATGTGGAAAGCAACAAAGTGAAAATTCACAAACCGGCAAGTGTCAGCAACTTCTTTGTTATTAAACATTGCCAAGGTAACGTGATCTTGTGTAGTGCTGTCCCAATCCCACTTATACCCATCTGAGCCCATGTAGCCTCACACACTCACTCACCTACCACCTTAGATCAATTAGGTCTGTGAGTCTTTAGTCCTTAGTCCTCAAG
>NC_045735.1:24412780-24433522 GCF_008692095.1 Etheostoma spectabile | reverse complement strand
GGATTGGGCCACTATGTCTGGGTTAATGAGGTGAACAGTTCTGATTTTGGTACTCCATCACTTGCAACTCATACAGTGTTAATGCACATGAGAAAAAACATTGTTTTTGTCTTGTTAACGATCTGTGGATGTAACAAATTACAAAACAATCGGTCATTTTACTAGTAGGCTACATTTGTTTTAGGCTAGTAGGCTCAGGTTTGGGTCATATTAATTTTAAATGTAGTCAGTTACTAAATACTGACTACATTTAAAATTAATCAGCTAGCTCGGACAAATTAATTTCTATTGAAGAATTAAGTCTGGCATTACAGAATATGCAAAAAAGAAAATCACCAAGCTTTGATGGGATTCCCCCTGAATTTTACGCAACTTTTGGTAACAGTTGGGCCCTTTTCTTGCTGACATGATTAACTTCTCTATTGAAAAGGGTAAATTCTCAAGGGACGTTAACACAGCCTTAATTTCCTTACTCCTGAAAAAGGACAAGGATCCTACAGTGTTCTAGCTATCGACCTCTGAGCCTGCTTAACGCTGATGTAAAAATCTTTGCAAAGCTCCTAGCCCGTCGTTTGGTGTCCAATATGTCAAAATTAGTGAACCTCGACCAAACAGGATTCATAAAAACAAGACTGGCAGCAGATAATGTTAGACGCCTTCTTCACAATGTTGATGCGGAGGACAGTAAGACCCCAATGTCACTTCTCTCTCTTGACACAATGAAAGCCTTTGACAGACTTGAGTGGCCATTTTTATGGTCAGACTTAGAGGTGATGGACTTTGGTAAATCTTTCATTGGCATGATTGAAGCTTTGTATTCTAATCTCTCAGCCCGAGTCCTAACTGGACGCACTTTCTCCTCTTTATTTCCAGTTTCTAGATCCTCACGCCAAGGCTGCCCCTTGAGTCCTACTTTATTTGTTCTCTCTCTAGAGCCGCTGGCTCAAGCCATTCGCCAATCGATTATGGTGTCACCAATACACATTTGCAATACACAGCATCACGTCTCATTATTTGCGGACAATGTTTTGGTCTTTTTAGAAAACCCATCTGAGTCTCTTCCTCACCTTCTATCATTATGCGAGCAGTATGGAAGCTTATCAGGCTTTAAAATTAACTGGTAAAAATCTCACTACTTAATTTAAATGACTCTGCCCACAGTTTAACCATCTATGATAACATCCCCATTGTTGAGCAGTTTACATATTTAGGCATTGAGGTTTTCCCCTGCTTAAACCAGATTATTAAACTTAACTATTCTGTTGCCCTGAACAACGTTTTGAAATACATGGAAAAGTGGATTGGTCTCCCCATGTCGAATCAAGCCCGCATCTCTGTGGTTAAAATGGATGTTTTTTACCCAGGGTCAATTTTGTGAGCTCTATGCTACCACTCTCCCCTCCTGCTGGCTACTGGTGTAAATTACAATCAGCAGTATCTAAATTTATCTGGAAAGGCAAGCGGCCGCAACTCAAGATGTCTACTCTACTGAGAAGAAAAGAGAATGGTAGCCTCTCAGTTCCCAACTTCAAACACTATTTCTGATCGTTTGTGTCGAGGCCCCTCCTCACCTGGTTTAATCCAGATACATCTGTTTGCTGGCGTACCTTAGAATGTACCATGACAGAGCCTTGGTAACTCCATGATGTTCTTTTTGCCAATGTTTCTAACAGCTAGTGCCAACTTTGCCTTGGCTCCATTATCTCACATCTTACCAAGACTTGGAGATTAGCTGAAACATGCTGCCGTGTAGCTTGTAACTGGCACACTTTTCCCCTGTATTCAATAATACAGCACTCCTGATTGGTGGGAGGCCGATAACAGCCCCACAATGGGAACAAAGGAGAGTTTGTTGTCTAAAAGACATTTTTAGCGAGGTTGGCTTATTACCATTCTCTGACTTGCAGAACACATTCGCTCTACCACGTTCCTCCTTTTTTCTTTTACCTGAAATTAAGTTCAGCACTCAAGGCACACAGTGTCCCTGTCAGAGGCCTTTGCCTAATCATCCTATTCCAGAAGTATGCAATCCAAACCATCGGCAGATTCACTAAAATTTCATTCATAGGACATATCTCACCCCCGTGAAAATGCATCACATGGAAATGATTAACAGCCCTTTATGCACTTTCTTCACCTTGTTTAATGTTACTGTGTCTGTTACTGTTAAGATCTTGATTCTGAATGACCTGTCAGCCTTTCAGCTCTCTGGGACTCAGAAACGTGCTGTGTTTGCTGGACTTACAGCTGCTAAGATAAGGATTGCAACCCGTTGGAAGCCACTTAATGACATGTCTATCCGTGCATGGACCCTTGCCTTCTTGGATGTTGTGTACATGGAACTGTCAACGGCACGCATCCATGGAGTGCCGGAAAGGACCCTAGTCATTTGGTGCAGCGTCACTGACTCTTTGAGGCTACAGCCCGGACCTCAACCTGCGCATGGGATTCGTCCCTTGTCTTGTGTCTGTCTGTGTGTGTGTCTGTTTATGCATGTGCTTGTGTGTGTTTCTGCATGTGGTGTTTTGTCTTCCTCCCTCCCAGCTTTCCTCTCTGTGTGTTTTTTTGGCTCTGGGACGTGTTCCATGTTTCAGTGTGTTGTTTGTAATTGTTTGTAATTGTTTGAAAAAAAATCACAAAAAAAGAATCAGCACATTATTGTGAAATAATATGAAATATAAAATGGAAAAAATATGCATCTACCCAATTCTATTTCCCCGGATGTACCGTGTTGTGATAAAGCCTGACATCCTATTTTGCAAGGGCACCTTTGCAGCATCCGGGATAAAGAAATGCCAACAACCCAGAGAGTTTTTCCCCCCCTATCCCAGAATGCTCATGCCCATGATGTTGCGTGATTAACCAAGCTGTCTCCAAAAAATAACATTCCCAGGTTGGACCGACAGGTGCGTGCTAGCTAACAACGTGCTAATTTTCTCTTAGTGGCTAGGCCTACTCCATGTGACTTCTGTGTTTACTGAGGAACCTCTGTCTTCAGTGAGGTGTGTGAGGACTTTCATGCTGTTTGGAAAATAATCTGTTATGTGACAGCAGAGCTTCTTCAGGTAAAAATGTCTGAAAGCTTTGAGCATTGCAGTTGGACAAGAGCCGACTGGATTGGTTAAAGTTACAATCGGGCAGACAGGCTGAGTGGAAATTGTGAATAGAGAAATTGAACCAGATTATGAGGAGGACTCGCGCTGCTCAAGACTCAATTAAATCAGACAGGGGGAGCAGACCAACAATAAGAGGTGTGTGTGGCTGCAATTGCTGTGGAGGTTAAAATGTTTATACATCTGTGTTTTGTCTTCCTTGGTGATGTTTACTTTTGTTATGCCCCGTTATATACCATAGACGTTACACAAGCTTACAGGAACATGTTGTGAAGAAGTCTTGTCATCCACTCTGACATGTGGGATGTGGATGACCGTATGAATATCAGCAGTGTAGTTGTGTACACACACACCACACCCACACCACCACACACACAACACCACACACACCAGGCTCACAGGCTGCCCTTTCCTGTTCACAGTCCCCCTTTGACTACCTGGGTGAAAGACACACACACACATGCACACACGCACTCAAGCACTTCATAATGATAGATGACACTTTTACAACACATACTAGTACAACTGGAGGAGTGTGTCTGGAAAACATCTCTGAGGCCAAAGGTTGAAGAATTTTATTATCATGGCCACCTTTGCCAAAATGTGATTTACAATAGGACCACGGTCGGAAAGCTGTAGCAGGAAAAGTTAACCCTCTCCTTGATTTCAAGTGGTTAGTGGAGAAAGAGAACACGGAAATGAGTAGGAGGAAATGCAATGCTACCAAGCCACGGCCAAGCGGACCAGTCACAGTTGTTGCGGTCTGCGTTGTTGCTACGTATAGTTACATTTTTTGAGAGATGGACGTCATGCTATGGCTTTGGGTCTGGTGTAAGGTTCCTATCGCCACGCGGCCACGCTCAATTGATTGCAGGAGCATAAATTGGCCTTTAGTACTGATGTACAGCAAAGACAGGGTTGAACCCTGCTGGATCTGTCTTGGGCTGAGTCTGCTTTTGTTATTGCACCTGTGGGTCATCATGTATTGGAGGACCATGTCACAGTTCAGTGATTTTTCTTTTTGAGGTTGCAGAGTTGGCCACTGACTTGTAAACATTCTGCAAAGCAAAAAAAACTAAAAACGGTGTACCTGTTGGTCCAAATGTATGTTTAATAAAATGTAAAATTGTTTGTCACTTTGGAAAGTTGTCAACCAGTATAAAAATAATAACCAGTAGAGAATAAAAGAAGGCTAAAACTTAAGTATTTGGCATCTCGTGCACTACATTTTCCTTTCTTAACCTCCCTGACATACAAACGAGGTTTCTATGGAGCTTGAATGAGAATGAAGAGTTTTTACTGGCAAACACCCACTGTCCATTGGGATGGGATGACAAAAATGTTGAGATTTCAGCCCTGATTGCACTCGACTGATTGACCATGTTGCGTGAAGCCGCTGTAATAAAACACTGTTCCTATATGTTACATCATAACTGAAACTATGGGGGAAAGAAGGGACTTAATACATTTCTGATCCATATATGGCATATACATAACAAGATTTAGCCAAAGTATTGGACAGATGTTTTAATAAGTTCATAAATCAGCAATTCAGACATAATGTTTGCAATCTGTCCTTAAACCCTCGATTCAGATAAGGAAAAACTCCCTAAACAACCTTCTTTTATTTGGGAAAAAATGGAAGAAACCTCAGGAAGCGCAACTGAGGAGGACAAACAGATGTGCAATAGATGTTGTGTGTACAGAGTTAACCAACATCGTAAAATCATAGTAAGGACAAAAGGATGACAAAATTATAGATAGATAAACATTTATAACCTATATGGATCTGGGAGGACATTGCCAAACATGTGATCAACACACAACCTCTTCTCTTTACCATTTAGACGTGGAAAGAGGACACGGGCTACACAAAAACACACAAGAGGCAAAGCCCAGGCATTCTATTCACAAAGATAGGAGAAAGGACACAAACACATACGAGAGGATAGACTGACTCTCCTGGAGGGCAAAGATCCAGATCCAACGCATCTGGAATTAGGAACCGACAGCCAGAGGAGAAAGGTCCCAGGACGACTGAAGATCCCGCACAGAGAAGTGAAGAGAGAGGACAATGGGTAGAGAGAGAAGAGAGCAAAAGAGAGAGAGAGAGAGAGACACACACACACACACACAAACAGAGGGTTAGATGGATGCAGTCTTTCTTTCAGAAAATGTACAGTATTCTCCTTGGCAGGACAAACATGGGATATAAGTACTAGGCTTAGTAAATGAATTGAGACTGAGCTGCCAGACAGATAGTAACAGATAGAAGGCATGACGTAATAAGAATAGGATATAAGGTTTAAGGAGATCAGTCAGGTATGAAGGGATGTGCTGTAAAATATTGTAAAACATCAGAAGCAAGTCTGACATAGCCAATGAAGGGAAGCTTAAATGTGTGCATTAAGGTCACATTTTCTAGTTTTAGTTCAAATTCTGGCTGCAGCAAGCCGTACATTTGAAGACTTTTAAATATAGCACACTGCAGGCCTGGCAACAAAAATATGACGCTTTCCGTTCCCACAACCAATTTATATTTAGTTGCATTGATAATACTACAGAAAAAGACGGCAGACTTGAAATAGCTTTGTTTGATTGCAGTCCATCCTTTCAAATCCTCTCATAAAATGTAGGGCGAACAGGTTAAGGCTGCTAACTTGTCCTTGGCCAGTCTGCCACACAGGAGGCGGAGGATGATGTGATTTAGGATTTTAATCCTGTGGGGGAAATAAATCATGGGTAGCAAGATGATTATTACTAGAGCTAAATTCTGCTCTTTGTTGTTTGTAGGATTGTGATTCTTGTGTGTCTGTTTTTTGGCGTACATCCATGAGAATGACCACCTGGTGCATACAGGCGCAAGGAAAGTGAGTTAAGTAATTTCCTATGGCAGTTAGGGGTGGGAATCACCAGACGCCTCCCGATATGATATCATCACGATGCTTATGCCTCGACACAAAATAATTGCGATTTTGCATGTATTGCAACATATTGCAATATTGTACGATGTATTACAATTTATAACCTTTTTTCCAACTTCTAATTTTTCCCATTTTCAAATGATGTCCCCAAAAGGAAACTTTATGAACATCTGTTTTATCTAAAAAAATATACATTTCTCTGTTCATATATTGCTGTAAAATGAGATTGTCAAGCAGACATAACTGACCAAGACATATATAATAAAAGATCGATACTTGGTGCCTGTGTATCAATACAGTATTGCCACTGAAAGTATCGGGATACCATGCTGTTTCGATTTTGTTTTCCCCCACCCCTAATGGCAGTGAAGACAGATTTCTATATGTCTTACGCATGTAAGTTTTGAGTGACCTTAAGTTGATTAATGATAGCTTACAGTTTAAAGTTGTGTGGCACCAGTATGATATCTCTTTTTGGTCTCCTGTCATATTTATACAGTGGAGTAGCTCTAAAATGTATTAGGCTACATGGTTAGGCCACTATTCATATAATTGGCTCCTTTGTCTCCCAAAACAAGCCAGGAAATCTCCATGTAGACATGGCATCCATCCACTGCGAACTGAGTCACATCAGGCAGCAGAATGAACAGAAACACGGGGAAGAGCTGAAACGTGACGGAGGAATCAACGGAGCGGCACAAAAAAAGGGATAGTGTTTAGTGGGAGGGTAGAGAGAGAGTGAGAGAGAGAGAGGGTGAGTGAGAGACTATGTGGAGGAGTGAAGGCAGTGGCCTAGATGTGTGAGACGCCAGGCCTGGGGTTGCTTTTTTTGGTTCACTGATTACAACCAGAGGCAACCCAATAGTAGATCAAATGTTCTGAGGCACAGAAAAGTTGTGAGCCCCATAATTTGGCAGTTATTAAAAAAATGATATTCATACTTATAGAACGTTTGTTTTGGAAGGAAGCATCACTGACCAATATTAAGCTGCCAGTTGCGCACAGTGAACATGCGTTATCATGGGAATCATAGGTGAAACATGTAGACGAAGACGCTGACAAAGAGACTAAATCTATTATTTCCCTGGACGGCCAGCCCAGTATTCCGCTTGACCGGTGAGTGATGGCCTTGGAGGCAGACAGCGACAGAGGTTCATCAAGAAGCGCTCATGAAAAATATCCCCAGGCAGCGTTGGAGCGCAACTGCTACGTGAAGACATGTGTCACCCCGTTGCACCAGGACGCAGGGAGCCAGTCGTGGTTGAGACTCGCCGTGACATGGACTTGCCGAGGAGTGTCGTCTGCGGTCTGCTTTGCCTCCGTCTCCGTTATTCTCGCTCTGCTGCTCAGATTGGTCGACTGGGATGCAGGCAGCAGCAGCAGCAGCAGCAGCAGCAACGGAAATAGCAGCGGCTCAGTCTCTCGTCTTCATTTCGCTGCGGGCTGCGCTGTGGAGTTGCTTTTAACTGTGGGTTACTGCGTCTCCCCCGTTTTTACACTCGTATGTGCCTTCTTCTGGGTCGGACTGTATCTAATTCGCTGCGGAGTACTCATCCGCACCGCGGTGTTTTTGTTAGCGGTGTGCCATTTGGGCGAAGCGGCGGCGCAGTCCCTCTTGCGTGGCGCCGAGGAGCAGCTGCTGTCCCTCCCCGCAACCCTGGTAGTCCTCGGCTGCCTGGGCAGCGGGGCTCTGCTGGTCGTCCGGCTGCGTCAGGGAGTGTCCATCCTCGTCTTCATTAGCGTCATTAGGGCCATCTCCCTCATCTCTCTGGGCAGATTCCGGGCCAGCTGGAGACCCTACCTGGCCTACCTGCTGGGGCTGCTGGGGTTTTTGCTTGCGAGGTATGCTGACCGGCTCCTGCCGGCCCCAGGGACCAGCGGGACGGGGTGCTGTGGCTCTGTGACCGGGGCGAAGGAGGAGGACATCCCTGTCTTCAAAAGGAGACGGAGGTCCAGCTCCATAGCGGCCTCGGAAATGATGGCTCACGGTCAGAGCAACAGCAAGTGCCACCGCAGGACTTCGCTGCCTTGCATTCCGCGGGACCAGGTAAGACCTGTCCAACTTCGGACGTCTGATCCAGAACACGTTGAACGTTTTATCATTGCTTTAGATTGCTTTTCTTTTTACCTTTCACCTATTGTAGACCTGATGCAGCGCTTTTTGTATCCTTTCTTTTGCTGATGGCTCTACGCGGGTTTCCATCATGACAATTGTAATCCCAAGTTTTATTATTATAGCCTAGTACTTGTGACTTGTGTACCTACATCTGCCAGCTGTTTCTGAGACCCATTACTATCCTAAATGTTTGATTTAAACGCCTGTTGTTCAATTGCAACATTCTCTACACCGTGCAAACACTGCTGTTTACTTTCGCTCTGACACTGCTGTTAATTTGGTCGTCATCATTGTGCTTGCTGTGTTTGTGCTGCTGACAAGCAAATAGATGGTGCACACTTAGCATGCCAAGGTCCATAGGTGTGAGGTCACATGTAAATATTTTGAAAGACTCTTATCCTGGGTGCTGGCTGGGGGTGTGGTGCACGTGTTTCCAGACTTGACACATGATGGAGCCAAATTTGATACAACTGTGTCCTCATAAGAACCTTCTCTTGGGATGCATGATTATTGCAGTAGCCTAGTGTCAGTGGCAATAACAGCAGAGGATTATAGTTACATTGTATACCACTCTTTTATTATTCTGTTGTGTTAATTAAAATAACACCTATATATCTCTGATCCTGGAAGTGTCTGTACTTTTTTTGGGAAACTGTGTAGAGAATGGGCAAAGTGAATAAAGCTGTAGTGATAATGGGAAATGTTTACAGTGTGATCCACAATGAATAGCTGGATGTGACCAAAAATCCATGAATGAGGTAGATCTGCTCTGCCCTGAATACCTTTTCAATGAGCTAACTTGGAGCTTGAAGCACACTCACTGTTGTTATCCGACTTAAATTGCTCACATCCCAAAATAGCACTGATTTCAGCTACTGAAAATACTTTACTTAAATTGGGTTTAGTGTTTTTCCCCATTGAAAAACGTTTTTGGGGGTTCTGGGATTATTTCCTATGAATCAAAATTTCAACATCTGGCTTGTGTTCTGATTTAAATGTACAGATGTAAAAGATGTGTTGATTGTGGACTGATATCATAACACATGGTCTATGGAGAGAATTGTGCTTTCACAAATGCTCAATGTCAGAAAACCAAAGTGAATGGTATATCGTTTTCTGTCCACTCACAGACAGTTTGAAGTCCCTTGTAATTTTTTATTTATTCAAAATGATTGCCTATTTTTCCACATAGACAATATTACTTTGATTTACAGATAGTATTCTACATCTCCTGTAACTATATTTTTTACAGATGTTGAATCTACAATGTTTAGATAAACCTCAATACTGAGGCTTTATCAATACTCATGTGTATTCGCCATGGGTATCATCAGAAACTGGGTACATTATTTATTGTCACATAATAAATTGAATGTTCACTATAAAATGGACCCGATGAAAAGCACTCTATAGACTTTGCAATCCCTGCAGGATTGGTTTTACACCACAACAAATCATCACAACAATGTATAATTTTTTCATAATCACTGAATTAGAGCTGGGCAATATATCGATATTGTGATATGAGACTAAATATCGTCTTAGATTTTGGATTTCAAAATATCGTGATATGATATAAGTGTTGTCTTTTCCTGTTTTTAAAAGCTGTATTCAGGGTGGGAAATTAGCACCCACCACCAGTGTTGGGCAAGTTACTTTCAAAAGTAATTAGTTACAGGTACTAGTTACTTCTTCCAAAAAGTAACTAAATTAGATACTCAGTTACAAATTACAAAAGTAACTAGTTACTTCAGATAGTGACTAATGTATTACTTTCAAGTACATTTTTAAATGCTCAAATGGGACCCCACCTCCACCCCTCTTTAACAGAACATAAACTACATGTGCATGTTCAATTATTTATGATAAATCTGAATAAAAAATGGACATGTAATACAATACATTATTACAGAATCAATGCACACAAATCTAAATTCTTTTAATGTTGCTGTGGAACAAAGTGAGGCTAGCCTCCAATCACATGCCATGTATGTAGATATTATGTCATAGTGGCGTTTTGATATTTATTGCCACAACTGGGCAAAATTAAATAATGCTTGTTAAGCACTGTAGCAAAAATAAATAAATAAATATACTCTTTGTAGTCCAAATAACGTAAGTGGCCTGATGTTTATACTTATGCTCTGATGTGTGTTTGTGTGTGTGTGTGTGTGTGTGTGATAGAGCAAGGGAGAAGTGAGAAAGTGACAGCGATTAGCTTCGGAGCGAGTAACCACTCTAGAGTTGTAGTGCCTATGTTTTATGACCACGGGGGGAACTCTTTAGCAGAAAAAGTTACCCCCCCTTTGATTTCATAACGCCATAACTGTTTCTCGTTGACTGACTCGCTTGTGTTGTTCGTTGTGTCCGACTATGCGTGCTTATGAACACCCGCCCAACTCTACCTCTGATTGGCTTACCATATAATTTTACTCAACCTCAGCCAATTGTTAGCATTTACGCGCTTGTCTCGTTTACTGGCCACCAACCAAGGAAAAAAGTATTTTCTTCTCGGCTCAGAGATCAAGCCGGTCTGATGAAGCTTTAATTGTAGTAACGCGCCACATTCTTTGGTAGTAACGGTAGCAGCGTTATTAAGATGGGAGGAGTAATCAATTAGATTAAAGTTATGCCGCTAACGCCGTTATTTATAACGCTGTTATTCCCATCACTGCCCGCCACCAGCCAATGGCGGGTACTTTTTCAAAGTGGCGGGGGACTTTGCCTTGTAAACCAGCCACAGTGGCGGGTTGAGTGGTTTTCAGCGCTAGTCTATGACATCAGTTTAAAAAAATGTGGCAACATATTCCCTGTTTTAAGAAGCCCGCCACAGAGTCAGCAGTAGCAACTGTTGTGGGTGAAGTAAAGAAAAAGAAAAGTTTTTTTTCCGAACAAGTGGCGCATTGTGGCAAAGGGAAAACGAGGGAATTGTCAGCCTACTAGGGTTAGGCGATGTCTCCTAGATTGGCAGTTGATCAGACGTACATTTAAATGCCCTCTGTAAATAGACAGTATTACATGCTGCCGCTGGGCAGTAGCTTACATTACAACCAGACCTACTTTCACTACGGTGCCTTAAAGGGAAAGAAGCTTCCACTTCAGGGACAGCACAGCGCAAAGGCCAACGCAAGTGTCTTTGCTAGTTTAAGATCGACGCAGTTGTCAATTTCCCGTCCACTAGAATTAGATGGTGGCAATGATATGACATCGTCCATCGGCATAACCCTATAGCCTACCTTACAGACAACCAGTCCATGCACTGTAGGCCTACTTACTATCAAACCTAGTCGTAGTCAGGAAATGCAAACAATTTGTTCATTAGAGGAACAACTAACCTTAAATTAGAGGTAATAACAGACTACCAGTCATCCAAGTCTCATATCAAGTGCACTACCAAACAGCTGGCAAAGATGGTACCCCAGGAGCAGAGTGTAGTAATAAAGGCTTTCCTTTTTTTTTCTTCACATCACTTTTTATTGGCTTATATTAATAACATAGTATTGATAATACAAAATGATGTACTGAAGCAATTGAAAATGGCTGAAAGTGGCTGGTAAAATTGACTACCAGCCATTCTGGCTGGTGGGCAAAAAAGTTAATTTCCCACCCTGGTTGCATTATAGTAAAGTTATGTCATTTTCTGATCTTACCTGACTGTTGTAACGTTTATTTGTCTTTACCCACTTAGTCATAATATCCACATTATTGATGATTATTTATCAAAAATCTAATTGTGTAAATGTTTTGAGAAAGCATCACTAATCAACACTACAAGATCAATGTGGTATTGAGATATTTGGTCAAAAATATCAAAATATTTTATTTTCTCCATATCGCCCAGCCCTACACTGAATGATAGTAAGACATATTACCATGCCAAAAGTTAGCTTGATTTTCTTTTGCCGTAATTTATTTAATTACAACAATTTAGAGTGAACATTCAACTTAACAAAAAACAACAAACTATCTTTAACACTCTGGGCCTGAGGCCATTTTTCAGTTTAATTTACCGTCTGGATTTATTTTATAAAAAGCTTGTAAAACATCACCCTGGTTGTCACAAGTCAAGATGAACACATTTTTTTTTAGGACAAAATGGTTATTGGAATATTTGGGTTGCAGTGAGGTCACTTGATGTTAAAAATGGTTGTAGGGCTTAAAGATAATAAATAAATAAATGAATCTTCCAGTATGATTGATATCAGAGACATATAAGTAAAACCTAAGCCATTCTAAAACAATTCTCATATGTTTGGAGGTCACACTGTGAAGAAATAATCATTATAAACTTATCAGTTGACAAAATACATGCATTTTTCCCAAAAAGTCAAGACGTTTGCTCTCATGACATTTACTTATGTCAATAATAACATAATAATGTCATATTTATTGATATTGCACCCACAGCAGTGTTATACAAGCAAATATGTGTCTAAATAGGGCATTATTTGGCCTTCCATAGAGTCTTTAGGCATTTTTGTCCCCTCTGGCCTTCCATACAAGAGGGGTGCCTTACACCTGTTTTAATAGTTCATAAAATCACAATTCACGACATAAGTTTGCAATCTGTCCTTAAACCCTCGATTCAGATAGGAAAAACTCCCTAAACAACCTTCTTTTATTTGGGAAAAAATGGAAGAACCTCAGGAAGCGCAACTGAGAGGACAAACAGATGTCAATAGAGTTGTGTGTACAGAGTTAACCAACATCGTAAAATCATAGTAAGACAAAAGGATGACAAAATTATAGATAGATAAACATTTATAACCTATATGGATCTGGGAGGACATTGCCAAACATGTGATCAACACACAACCTCTTCTCTTTACCATTTAGACGTGGAAAGAGGACCACGGGCTACCAAAACACACAAGAGGCAAAGCCCAGGCATTCTATTCACAAAGATAGGAGAAGGACACAAACACATACAGAGGATAGACTGACCTCTCCTGAGGGCAAGATCCAGATCCAACGCATCTGAATAGGAACCGACAGCCAGAGGAGAAAGGTCCCGACGACTGAAGATCCCGCACAGAGAAGTGAAGAGAGAGGACAATGGGTAGAGAGAGAAGAGGCAAAAGAAGAGAGAGAGAGAGACACACACCCACACACACAACAGAGGGTTAGATGGAGTCAGTCTTTCTTTCAGAAAGTACAGTATTCTCCTTGGCAGGACAAACAGGGATATAAGTACTAGGCTTTAAATGAATTGAGACTGAGCTGCCAGCGATAGTACAAGTAGAAGGCATGACGTAATAAGAATAGGATATAAGGTTTAAGGAGATCAGTCAGTTATGAAGGGATGTGCTGTAAAATATTGTAAAACATCAGAACAGGTCTGACATAGCCAATGAAGGGAAGCTTAAATGTGTGCATAAGGTCACATTTTCTAGTTTTAGTTCAAATTCTGGCTGCAGCAAGCCGTACATTTGAAGACTTTTAATATAGCACACTGCAGGCCTGGCAACAAAAATTGACCTTTCCGTTCCCACAACCAATTTTATATTAGTTGCATTGATAATACTACAGAAAAAGACGGCAACTTGAATAGCTTTGTTTGTTGCAGTCCATCCTTCAAATCCTCTCAAAATGTAGGGCGAACAGGTTAAGGCTGCTAACTTGTCCTGGCCAGTCTGCCACACAGGAGGCGGATGATGTGATTTAGGATTTTAATCCTGTGGGGGAAATAAATCATGGGTAGCAAGATGATTATTACTAGAGCAAATTCTGCTCTTGTTTGTTTGAAGGTTGTGATTCTTGTTGTGTGTCTGTTTTTTGGCGTACATCCATAGAATGACCACCTGGTATACAGGCGCAAGGAAAGTGAGTTAAGTAATTTCCTATGGCAGTTAGGGTGAATCACCAGACGCCCTCCCGATATGATATCATCACGATGCTTATGCCTCGACACAAAATAATTGCGATTTTGCATGTATTGCAACATATTGCAATATTGTACGATGTATTACAATTTTAACCTTTTTTCCAACTTCTAATTTTTCCCATTTTCAAATGATGTCCCCAAAAGGAAACTTTATGAACATCTGTTTTATCTAAAAAATATACATTTCTCTGTTCATATATTGCGTGAAAATGAGATTGTCAAGCAGACATAACTGACCAAGCATATATAATAAAAGACGATACTTGGTGCCTGTATCAATACAGTATTGCCACTGAAAGTTCGGATACCATGCTGTTTCGATTTTGTTTTCCCCCACCCCTAATGGCAGTGAAGACAGATTTCTATATGTCTTACGCATGTAAGTTTGAGTGACCTTAAGTTGATTAATATAGCTTACAGTTTAAAGTTGTGTGGCACCAGTATGATCTCTTTTTGGTCTCCTGTCATATTTACAGTGGAGTAGCTCTAAATGTATTAGGCTACATGGTTAGGCCACTATTCATATAATTGGCTCCTTTGTCTCCCAAAACACCAGGAAATCTCCATGTAGACATGGCATCCATCCACTGCGAACTGAGTCACATCAGGCAGCAGAAGAACAAAACACGGGGAAGAGCTGAAACGTGACGAGGAATCAACGGAGCGGCACAAAAAAGGATAGTGTTTAGTGGAGGGTAGAGAGAGAGTGAGAGAGAGAGAGGGTGAGTGAGAGACTATGTGAGGAGTGAAGGCAGTGGCCTAGATGTGAGACGCCGACCTGGGTTGCTTTTTTTGGTTCACTGATAACAACCAGAGGCAACCCAATAGTAGATCAAATGTTCTGAGGCACAGAAAAGTTGTGACCCCATAATTTGGCAGTTATTAAAAAAATGATATTCATACTTATAGAAGTTGTTTTGGAAGGAAGCATCACTGACCAATATATAAGCTGCCAGTTGCGCACAGTGAACATGCGTTATCATGGAATCATGGTGAAACATGTAGACAAGACGCTGACAAAGAGACTAAATCTATTATTTCCCTGGACGGCGCAGCCCATATGCCGCTTGACCGGTGAGTGATGGCCTTGGGGGCAGACAGCGACAGGGTTCATCAAGAAGCGCTCATGAAAATATCCCCAGGCAGCGTTGGAGCGCAACTGCTACGTGAAGACAGGTGTCACCCCGTTGCACCAGGACGCAGGAGCCAGTCGTGGTTGAGACTCGCCGTGACATGGACTTGCCGAGGAGTGTCGTCTGCGGTCTGCTTTGCCTCCGTCTCCGTTATTCTCGCTCTGCTGCTCAGATTGTCGACTGGGATGCAGGCAGCACAGCAGCAGCAGCACAGCAACGGAAATAGCACGGCTCAGTCTCTCGCTCTCATTTCGCTGCGGGCTGCGCTGTGGAGTTTGCTTTAACTGTGGGTTACTCTCTCCCCCGTTTTTACCTCTTAGTGCCTTCTTCGGGTCGGACTGTATCTAATTCGCTGCGGAGTACTCATCCGCACCGCGGGGTTTTTGTTACGGTGTGCCATTTGGGCGAAGCGGCGGCGCGTCCTCTTGCTTGGCGCCGAGGAGCAGCTGCTGTCCCTCCCCGCAACCCTGGTAGTCCTCGGCTGCCTGGCAGCGGGGCTCTGCTGGTCGTCCGGCTGCGTCAGGGAGTCCATCCTCGTCTTCATTAGCGTCATTGAGGCCATCTCCCTCATCTCTCTGGCAGATTCCGGGCCGGGAGACCCTACCTGGCCTACCTGGCTGCTGGGGTTTTTGCTGCGAGTATGCTGACCGGCTCCTCCGCCCCCAGGACCAGCGGGACGGGGTGCTGTGGCTCTGTGACCGGGGCGAAGGAGGAGACATCCCTGTCTTCAAAGAGACGAGGTCCACTCCATAGCGGCCTCAAATGATGGCTCACGGTCAGAGCAACAGCATGCCACCGCAGGACTTCGCTGCCTTGCATTCCGCGGGACCAGGTAAGACCTGTCCAACTTCGGACGTCTGATCCAGAACACGTTGAACGTTTTATCATTGCTTTATTGTGCTTTCTTTTTACCTTTCACCTATTGTAGACCTGATGCAGCGCTTTTTGTATCCTTTCTTTTGCTGATGGCTCTACGCGGGTTTCCATCATGACATGTAATCCCAAGTTTTATTATTAAGCCTAGTACTTGTGACTGTTGTACCTACTCTGCCAGCTGTTTCTGAGACCCATTACTATCCTAATTTTGATTTAAAACGCCTGTTGTTCAATTGCACACTTCCTACACGTGCAAACACTGCTGTTTACTTTCGCTCTGACACTGCTGTTAATTTGGTCGTCATCATTTGTGCTTGCTGTGTTTGTGCTGCTGACAAGCAAATAGATGGTGCACACTTACATGCCAAGGTCCATAGGTGTGAGGTCACATGTAAATATTTTGAAAGACTCTCCTGGGTGCTGGCTGGGGTGTGGTGCACGTGTTTCCAGACTTGACACATGTGACCAAATTTGATACAACTGTGTCCTCATAAGAACCTTCTCTTGGGATGCATGATTATTGCAGTAGCCTAGTGTCAGTGGCAATAACAGCAGAGGATATAGTTACATGTATACCACTCTTTTATTATTCTGTTGTGTTAATTAAAATACACACTATATATCTCTGATCCTGGAAGTGTCTGTACTTTTTTGGAAACTGTGTAGAGAATGGGCAAAGTGAATAAAGCTGTATTGATAATGGGAAATGTTTACAGTGTGATCCCAATGAATAGCTGGATGTGACCAAAAATCCATGAATGAGGTAGATCTGCTCTGCCCTGAATACCTTTTCAATGAGCTACTTGGAGCTTGAAGCACACTCACTGTTGTTATCCACTTAAATTGCTCACATCCCAAAATAGCACTGATTTCAGCTACTGAAAATACTTTACTTAAATTGGTTTTTGTTTTTCCCCATTGAAACACTTTTTGGGGGTTCTGGATTATTTCCTATGAATCAAAATTTCACAATCTGGCTTGTGTTCTGATTTAAATGTACAGATGTAAAAGATGTGTTATTGTGGACTGATACCTAACACATGGCTATGGAGAGAATTGTGCTTTCACAAATGCTCAATGTCAGAAAACCAAGTGAATGGTATATCGTTTTCTGTCCACTCACAACATGTTGGTCCCTTGTAATTTTTATTTATTCAAAATGATTGCCTATTTTTCCACATAGACAATATTTTGATTTACAGATAGTATTCTACATCTCCTGAACTATATTTTTACAGATGTTGAATCTACATGTTTAGATAAACCTCAATACTGAGGCTTTATCAATACTCATGTGTATTCGCCATGGGTATCACAGAAACTGGGTACATTATTTATTGTCCACTAATAAATTGAATGTTCACTATAAATGGACCCAAAAAGCACTCTATAGACTTTGCAATCCCTGCAGGATTGGTTTTACACCACAACAAATCATCACAACAATGATAATTTTTTCATAATCACTGAATTAGAGCTGGGCAATATACCGATATTGTGATATGAGACTATATCGTCTTAGATTTTGGATTTCAAAAATCGTGATATGATATAGTGTTGTCTTTTCCTGTTTTTAAAGCTGTATCAGGTGGGAAATTAGCACCCACCACCATGTTGGGCAATGTTACTTTCAAAAGTATTAGTTACAGGTACTATTTTACTTCTTCCAAAAAGTACTAAATTAGATACTCAGTTACAAATTACAAAAACTAGTTACTTCAGAAAGTGACTAATGATTACTTTCAAGTACATTTTTAAATGCTCAAATGGGACCCCACTCCACCCCTCTTAACAGAACTAAACTACATGTCATGTTCAATTATTTATGATAAATCTGAATAAAAAATGGACATGTAACAATACATTATTACAGAATCAATGCACAAAATCTAAATTCTTTTAATGTTGCTGTGGAACAAAGTGAGGCTAGCCTCCAATCACATGCCATGTATTAGATATTATGTCATAGTCGTTTTGATATTTATTGCCACACAGTGGCAAATTAAATAATGCTTGTTAAGCACGTGCAAAAATAAATAAATAAATATACTCTTTGTAGTCCAAATACGTAAGTGGCCTGATGTTTATACTTATGCTCTGATGTGTGTTTTGTGTGTGTGTGTGTGTGGTGTGTGATAGAGCAAGGGAGAAGTGAGAAAGTGACAGCGATTAGCTTCGGAGCGAGTAACCACTCTAGAGTTAGTGCCTATGTTTTTACCACGGGGGAACTCTTTAGCAGAAAAAGTTACCCCCCTTTGATTTCATAACGCCATAACTGTTTTCCGTTGACTGCCTCGCTGTGTTGTTCGTTGTGTCCGACTATGCGTGCTTATGAACACCGCCCCAATCCTACCTCTGATTGCTTACCATATAATTTTACTCAACCTCAGCCAATTGTTAGCATTTACGCGCTTGTCTCGTTTACTGGCCACCAACCAAGGAAAAAAGTATTTTCTTCTCGGCTCAGAGATCAAGCCGGTCTGTGAAGCTTTAATTGTAGTAACGCGCCACATTCTTTGGTAGTAACGGTAGCGTTATAGATGGGAGGAGTAATCAATTAGTTAAAGTTATGCCGCTACAGCCGTTTTTATAACGCGTTATTCCCATCACTGCCCGCCACCACCAATGGCGGGACTTTTTCAAAGTGCGGGGACTTTGCCTTGTAAACCCACATGGCGGGTTAGTGGTTTTCAGCGCTAGTCTATGACATCAGTTTAAAAAAATGTGGCAACATATTCCCTGTTTTAAGAAGCCCGCCACAGAGTCACAGTAGCAACTGTTGTGGGTGAGTAAAGAAAAAGAAAAGTTTTTTTTTCCGAACAAGTGGCCATTGTGCAAAGGGAAAAACGAGGGAATTGTTAGCCTACTAGGGTAGGCGATGTCTCCTAATTGGCAGTTGATCAGACTACATTTAAATGCCCTCTGTAAATAGACATTATTACATCTGCCGCTGGGCAGTAGCTTACTTACAACCAGACCTACTTTCACTAGGTGCCTTAAGGGAAAGAAGCTTCCACTTCAGGGACAGCACAGCGCAAAGGCCAACGCAAGTGTCTTTGCTAGTTTAAGATCGACGCAGTTGTCAATTTCCCGTCCACTAGAATTAGATGGTGGCAATGATATGACATCGTCCATCCATAACCCTATAGCCTACCTTACAGACAACCAGTCCATGCACTGTAGGCCTACTTACTATCAAACCTAGTCGTAGTCAGAAATGCAACACTTTTTTCATTAGAGGAACAACTAACCTTAAATTAGAGGTAATAACAGACTACCAGTCATCCAAGTCTCTATCAGTGCATACCAAACAGCTGCAAAGATGGTACCCCAGGAGCAGAGTGTAGTAATAAAGGCTTTCCTTTTTTTTTCTTCACATCACTTTTTATTGGCTTATATTAATAACTAGTATTGATAATACAAAATGAGTTACTGAAGCAATTGAAATGGCTGAAAGTGGCTGGTAAAATTGACTACCACGCATTCTGGCTGGTGGGCAAAAAGTTAATTTCCCACCCTGGTGCATTATAGTAAGTTATGTCATTTTCTGATCTTACCTGACGTTGTAACGTTTTATTGTCTTTACCCACTTAGTCATAATATCCACATTATTGATGATTATTTATCAAAAATCTATGTGTAAATGTTTTGAGAAAGCATCACTAATCAACACTACAAGTCAATGTGGTATTGAGATATTTGGTCAAAAATATCAAAATATTTATTTTCTCCTATCGCCCAGCCCTACACTGAATGATAGTAAGACATATTACCATGCCAAAAGTAGCTGGATTTTCTTTTGCCGTAATTTATTTAATACACAATTTAGATGAACATTCAACTTAAAAAAACAACAATAACTATCTTTTACACTCTGGGCCCTGAGGCCATTTTTACAGTTTAATTTACCGTCTGGATTTATTTTAAAAAAAGCTTGTAAAACATCACCCTGTTGTCTACAGTCAAGATATGAACATCATTTTTTTTTAGGACAACTGGTATTGGAATATTTGGGTGCAGTGGGTCACTTGCATGTTAAAAATGGTTGTAGGCCTTAAAGATAAATATAAATAAATGAATCTTCCAGATATGTATTGATATCAGAGACATATAAGTAAACCTAAGCCATTCTAAACACACTCTCATATGTCTTGGAGTCACACTGTGAAGAAAATATCATATAACTTATACAGTTGACAAAATACATGCATTTTCCCAAAAAAGTCAAGACGTTTTGCTCTCATGACATTTACTATTTCAATAATAACATAAAGTCATATTTATTGATATTGCACCCACAGCAGTGTTATCAAAGCAAATATGTGTCTAAATAGGCATTATTTGGCCTTCCATAGAGTCTTTAGGCATTTTTGTCCCTCTGGCCTTCCATACAAGAGGGTGCCTTTGTCTCCCATATATGGGCATGTACTTCCTAAAAAAAAGACAGGACAGACACAGAGCGGGAGATCAGAGATTAGACAAACGATCAGCGGCAGAAATGAGCCAAAACGCTATGAATTATGGATATAAAGTGGACCAATCTTGGATATAACAGTATGGATTTAAAGCCCAAGAGGCTGAAGTTCCAGGCTGGATAGAAAATCCCCTGTACTAGAAAGACGGGGAAAAACGCCGTAAAGCCGAAAACGTCAGGATTTAAACGAAACCAAATTGAGTAAATCCTTGTATGTTCAAT
>NC_045735.1:24408636-24412755 GCF_008692095.1 Etheostoma spectabile | reverse complement strand
CAAAAGTTATTAAACTATGAATCAGAGGTGCTTTTTTACTCGTGGGCGAGTGTCTCGGACTCAGAGGTTAAGCCCAAAAAGTGGTCTGTGATTTCTGCGTTTTAAGCTTTTATTAAGGCTTTTTTCCACAATTGACTACAACATCTGATGTCACTCGCTTACTCACATTTGCATATCATGAAAATATATCAGATTGTGTTTTATATGATACTATTCATGGCTATTTATGGTAACCTCCCACTGAAACAAACAATGTCCACTGACCATCCTTTTATACCCATGAATGCCTCGTGCACTGAAGGTTACGCTCCTGCAGTCTTTGCCCCTAAATGTGCTCATGCCCTCTAGTGACAAACTCTGATAGATTTGGGAGGAATGAATGTGGAGCTGGTAATGTTGTTGCCAAATGCAGCGATAGTGGTGATCCATACACATGCTTGTGCAGTAGGGGTTCACAGTGCTCATTCTGAGTGGGTGAGCTTGTGTCATACTCACTCATGTATGGCTTAGCTGAAGAAGCAATGTAGTCCTAACTGATTACACAGGTCTTTTCCCATTAGTTGGCAACGTTGTCCTGTTGTCAATTGTAGATTTTTAGACAAGAAAAGGAAAGAAAGTGTGACTGAGAAAGAAAAGCCTAATAGCAGTAATTAAATTGCTTAGATCTCTTCTTTTAAATAGTGGTGTAATTGACAGGTTAAATGCTCAGAGGTATACCTCACAGTGGGATGACTGGTTATTCTGTGTCCCTGCATACTGGCCTTTGCACTTCATAGCTACTTTTAAATAGCCAAGCCATTTTCTTGGATATTAAAACAAAGCAAATCAGATTTACCGTCTAGATTTCTGTCATGCATTTTCTTTCCTTTCTTATGCTTTTCACTACTCAAAATATATATGCAATACCATTTTTTTTTTTTTTAATAAAAGCAAAAAATGAATGATCCCCTTTCTTGGCTACACAACTCTTCAGTCATTCACTTTAGTGTTGTTTGTGATCAAGATGACGTACAGCCAATTTTAAGGTATTGGGCAAATCACTCTACTTTTTTTCTCAATAAATTGTCACCATGGATCATAGCAATAACCATAGTTTTAGCCTTTTATGAAGACGCCTGTAAATAGATTTGTAAGTTTACCTACTACAGTCTGCAGGGTGATGGTGAGTCACCAATGGTCCTGTTACAGCATATCACACACACCTTTCAGAGTGCCCTGTCCAGAAGCACACATGTTGTCCCATCTCACACATTTCATTCTCTCATTTGGAAGCTGGAGCTGATCCCACATTAGCTGTCCGACTTTGGATGCTTGGTTGTTCATTGCTAATTGGTATCCAGGGAACGCTGAGTTAGTGGATATTAGAACAGCTCCATTACCTGTTCTACCCCGTCATGTCTGAAACAGGACTGATGACAAATTGAACTTTTAAACTTAAAATATCTCACAATTGAGCAGATGCTGAGGACAGCGTGTCCTCCCATAGCCTGTCCACACTGTGTAATCTGTTGGACCAGCAAGAGGAACATGGAGATTGATGTAGCGGAGAGAGACAGAGAGAGAGAGAGAGAGAAAGAGAGAGAGAGAGAAAGAGAGAGAGAGAGAGAGAGAGAAAGAGAGGGAGACAATCAAATGGATTGCACCTTGGGTAATAAAGTAGTTCAAGAATTTACCCAAAATGGTACCTCTATCAAGATTATTGATTTATTGTACTTGATTTTTGTAATAAGTATAGTTAAAATATGAAGAGTTTTAGAGTATATATATTTATATATAACACAGGAATACCTTAAAAGTGTTCTGACATCCAAAAGTAAAGGAGGATTTGAATTGCTGGCTATGTGTTATGTATAAATTAACACTACACCTGTCAGAGACGGTACAGTAATGAGGATTCATCAGTTTCAAAAATGAACTACTCAGTGTAGAGTAAGCTTCTGAGTTTAATATGAAGGCAGTGGGGATGAGGGAGTGACTTCAGACACAGGTCCAGTCTCCATATCAAACCCCCCTATATGGAACCATGACCCCAAGGCTGAGAAAATAATAAACGCTTCTGTAAATATTTAATATTCTAAGAATATATTTTACATCTCCTGATGCCTCTACTGCATGTTGTGAAACTGAAATTATTGCACCTTTGCATGAACACTCTTTTTTTGTTTTTTATTCAGTTGTGTACCATTTTGGAACCTGCCATATGTCCATTAGTTTTACACAACAGGCATTTGACAAATTAGTCATATCAGTTACTTACATTTGCTTTCTCTTACCCTCCCAATTCCTTCTCTCGCAAAGTTTCTCTCTGACACAAACACACACCGTTTGCAGATACAGTTTATCCTTACTGTAGCTAATGAAGCTTTCCAGAGTGCAGTTGTACCTAAGAGAAGTGGCTTTTTCTCATCAAAGGGTTGGTTGTGCAGTATTTATGAAGCAGGCTGGTGCAGCCTGTCAAGCCAGAGGCAAGGCACTCTGCTGAACTCAAAGCTGGAAAATGGCGTTGGTTCTGTGTTTTTATTTCTGTATTTATTTAAAAAAAATTCTGGTGAGAGGAATATCTTGTTTTGGTGTTGTATTGCTATGCAGAACAAAATAGTTTACAATGTAATGAGGGGTTTATTTCAATATGATGCCAAGTTGAGTTTTAAAGTGCTCATATAATGCTCATTTTCAGGTTCATCATTTTTAGAGGTTGTACCAGAATAGGTTTATGTGGTTTAATTTACAAAAAAAAATTTGTTGTACTGCACATTGCTGCAGCTCCTCTTTTCCCCCTGTGTGTTGAGCTCTCTGTTTTAGCTACAGAGTGAGGCATCTTCTGTACCATCTTTGGTGGGAGTCGCATATGCGCAGAAAGTACTGCTACCTAGTCAGTTGGAGAGTACGAGGGCGTGCAGCTAGCCCGCTAGCAGCTAGGCAAGCACTATAATGTGTGTTACAAAGTGACGCTCGTTCGTCACTAAGGGTGTAACACAAAATAAAAGTTACAATCTTGAATTAAAAAATGGAATCGTCGATGCTGCCACCGGGGAGGGGTTGGCTTGCCAAGCAGAAAAAAACACATGTGTAGCCTGCGTGGATGTATTAAGAGAACTTGATACTACCACCACTCCAGTGGAGGCGCTAATGAGCTAGATTACTGCACACATAGTAGCAGAAGAAGACCAGCTACACACACACACACACACACACACACACACACACACACACACACACACACACACGAAACGGAGCATACACCGATCGCACTCAGCTTGAGCGAAGCGCGACCGGCACAAATGAGGTAAAAAAAATGGAGTGAGTCGGTTCATTCTCCCTGTTCTCGACTTGTGTTAATTAATCGGCTCTTCGGTCAGTTTGTCAACACTAGTGTTGAAGTGCTGCTAGTCAAAAGATAGCATGGCAACTCCAGAAGCAGGAGACCCATCGACAGAACTTGAGCCCCCTCCTTTTTCACTGAAGTCACCGGTGTGGAAGTATTTTGGATTTCCAGTGAGTTATGTTTACAATGTTTGCGTTGTCAACAAAAAAAGCCACAGTTTTCAAGTTTTGCTATGTGCGTGTTCCATATTCTTTGACTGCCAGTACAACTAACAAGGCAGTTTTCTGTGTGGTATATGTTCAACTATTTGGAAATAGTTTGTTAGGACACATAATTGTTTAGAGAAAATTATGAACATGGATGTTGTTTTGTTTTTTGTTGGTTTTGTTGGGAGCTTGAATGTCATCTTCTGTGAAGAAGACTGCAGTTACAAAAGAGTAACTAGATTGCACGTTATTTTGCCTAAGTTTCCAACTGACTGAAGATATACGTTTTTGTTACATTATGTTGTTAAGAAATGTTTTTAATTTGACAATTTAGTGTGGTAGATTGCAAACAAAGGTCAGATATTTCATTGCATAAAAGTTTAGTCTAAAAATCAAGAATCAAATCGAACTGGGACGTTAGAATCGAAAATGTAATCAAATCGTGGATTTGGAGAATTGAGACACCCTATTCGTCACAGAAGTAAAGGCTGGACCACAATGGAGCTGTTTGGAGCAGTTTGTGAACAGTGTTTTCTCTGGAAGATGCTAAGTCCCTTTTGGGTGGACTTTGGGCTTTTTCACTTTGTA
>NC_045735.1:24407634-24408626 GCF_008692095.1 Etheostoma spectabile | reverse complement strand
ATGCACAAAAAGATATATAACACAAAGGAAAGGGAAAATGCCAAAAAGCATAACATGAGCCCTTTAATATTTGAGGATTTTGACATGAATTTGATTCCACTGTGATCTTTTTGGACTAGCTCCACACAGATACCTTGTGTTTTTTTCTTTTAGCTAGGGTGTCAGTGGGATGTGGATTTTGGGGGGGGGGAAACGGCCTCTGCTAGTAGTTTTTGGGTCACATGCAATGGAAAAGCACTCACTCATACAAGATAACAATAGCCATAAATAGAATGCCTAAAAAAAGCAGCTCTATTTCAAAGTGTTTTTTTATGTTTCATCATGCAGTTTTCTTTCCCTCTCTGTTACAGAGTCACAATTGTTCATGGCGGAAAACATTCATTCACTAGTTTCATCCAAGGCCATCGAAACATGACAGTTACTGAATGAAAAGTTGCACTACAGTGGATTCGTGTCAAAGTTTAATGCCTTAGCGGGGTGACACAAATTAGTTTTCTTGTAATTTCTAAATCTTTGTTCATTTAAAAGTGGAGGTTAGACCTTGAATAAGGCCATACTGTGTTGCATAACATATTCATCATCATATACAGTATCTGTGTAAGGGGGGGCGAGAGAGATATTAAAGCAATGACGTGCCGGAGATCTATTTGAGGGGAGGCCCTCATTCTCCCATTGACGCAAATACATTTCCAGGGAGACACGCAACCTGTTCTGGTTGCCGGAGCCATCTGACTTTGTGTAACATTGAGGCTTATTATACATTTTATTGAGATAATAGAGAATAGTTTTTTTTAATTTGTAATGAATACATACAACACAGTGAGGTTTTAAGAACCGTTTCACCAGAGAGAACACTGTAGGGCTGCAACTAAATTATTTTCATAGTCAATTAATCTGTTGAATATTTTCTCGATCAATCGATTAGCTGTTTGGTCTATAAAATGTCAGAAAATTGTGAAAAACGTGGATCAGTGTTTCCCAAAAGCCCAAGA
>NC_045735.1:24401098-24407624 GCF_008692095.1 Etheostoma spectabile | reverse complement strand
CCTCAAATGTCTTGTTTTGTCCACATTAATTTAAAAGTTGACAACTAATCGATTATTCAAATAATCTTTGCAGCTCTAGAACACTGGTACTGGACTTTTATTTTCATATTTTGCACGAGTGACAAATTATAGAAAACACTCCTGGTATTCATTTCTCAGTAAGAAAGTGCTAATATAACCAGGGGGAAAAAGTGCCAGAGCGCCTATCAGATGAAATATCAACTGTTTTACTCTAAGGTTAGGCCTTTCTTTGCTCATTGATAGAAAATGGGAGTGGAGGAGTAGTGCTAAGCAGAGAAAACGCAGGGAAGAAGTGGAGTGAGATGTACAGAAATTAGACGAGGTTAAGGAAAAACATGGCTAGCCAGGTCTGTGTTGCCAAAGGTGCTGCTTTGGCCTATCTTGAATGGATCATTTCATTCAAAAGAAACACTGAGAAATAAAGGAAAGGTAGACAGAGCGACAGACGCTGAAGGTAGATGGAAAGATGGGTTAAAAAAAGAAGTGATTGAAGGAGAAGAACACATTGGCATTAGCACAAGCTGCATCCAGCCCCAAGCTGCAGTCAAAAAGCCAAATGTGGGTTAGAGAGAGAGAGAGAGAGAGAGAGAGAGAGAGAGAGAGAGAGAGAGAGAGAGAAGGAAGGGGGTGAACAAACTAGCTTGAGGGGATCTAATGCAGGAGCTACTGTGTGAGAGAGGAGCAGGGAGAGATTGAGAGGAGGGGAAAGAGAGAGTGTTGAAAGATTTGCTGGGGAGGGTGAGAAAAAGAAGGGGAGTGAGAGGAGGTTTGCTGCCAAGTGCAGGAGGAGTGTTGATGGTAAAAGGACAACTATCTGGTCCTTGTGTTCAGCCTCTCTGCTGCCGTTTCTAAACACACCATCGCTCCGAGCTCTCACACAGACACACACACACTCTTGGCACAAGTTTGTGTCGATCACTTGTGGTTTTGTGCGACAGATATTGCGTGTGTGTGTTTGTCTCTGCATAATGTGAAAATGGCTCGGTGCCACCTGTCCACAGAGAGAGGAGAGGGCCGGGGATAGGCGAAAGAGAGAGGACAAAATCGTGTGTGTGTGTGTGGGTGTGTGTGTGTGTGTGTGTGTGTGTGTGTGTGTGTGTGTGTGTGTGTGTGTGTGTGTGTGTGTGTGTGTGTGTGTGTGTGTGTGTGTGTGTGTGTGTGAGAGAGAGTAACCTCCACAGCTTGCTTCTGAAAGGCAGCAGCAAATAATTTAAACCTGGCTTGGCCACTACTGTATACACGTGCTCACACATTCACACACATACACGTACAGTGGCTTCCCCGCTGGCTATCCAGATGAGGTTTGGTGACCTCGGACAAGGATTGCCTTGTTACTTGATTCAATGGTGTGTTTTAGCTCCAAAATATGCTCGGTGAGAGGTGAAAGGGGGAGGGTGGCTGGCCTGACTAGGGGGAAGCATTGACGAGCAGAATCTAGATTTGTCCATACATCTGTTTGTATGTGTTTTTTCTCTTGTACTTCAGTAAACACTCAATCAACAGTAGAGTTATAACCAGTTCTGCTCTCAGTGAGTGCTTTACTTTCCAAGACATTTGTCAGTTTGAGATTGAAGAAAATCAATTTGACACACCATAATTAGGGATTTCCAGATTTGACCTGTTTTATTGCTCTGTTGATTCAGTAAGGTTAGTTTGGGATTAAAGGCAAGATCTTTAGACAGTTGTTATGCGGGAAGGGTTGGAATACACAGCAGTGTTGGTGTGTTACTGACTGAACTATTTAGCTTAAAATATAATGCTTATTGTAGTTTATCTTTTTTTTTTAAATCAGCGAACACCATGCATACCAACAAAAAATGTATCCTGTTAAAAAGCAAGGATTCAGGCTACTGTTCAAGGCTACAGGCCTCAGTGCCGTTATCATCCAAAAACTTTTCAAAACACTTGAAAGAGCCATACAGTTGCATTGGGCGACACACTGACGATACAGTTGGGATTTTCTCTAAAAGCTAGAGTTGATCTTGGAGGAGAGGGAATTTCTTATTCAGCAATCTTGCAAATTGACACCATTTTTGAGGACGTTTGTAAGAATCACTTAAATCAGAATCAGAATCAGAAATACTTTATTGATGCCCGAAGGGAAACTCTGTGTTGTAGTTGCACAAATATTATAAATAGAGTAGAAATACAAGAAATAAAGAAATATAAGGAATTGGATATGTACGGTATTTACATAAAGGAATGTTATTATACATTATTTACATAATTAACATAATTAAGGATTTGGAATGGTGAAAAGTTAAATAATAATAATAATAATAATAATAATAATAATTGTAGTATTTGAAATTGCACACATGTCAGGCCAGTGTTATTGCACAAAACATGTAATACAGATAATACAGATTCTACAGCTGTAGAAGCAATTAAAAATTCTGCCTTTGGCCTTTATTATCCTGCGTTGTATGACGACAATTTCTCTAAACCACTGTTCCTCTAAAATAAGTGGGATTATTTATTCACAACACTTTTGCGTCCCCACCTCATTTGCAAAGCAGCCTTGTGTCAGTGTTTCAGTAAATCTTAGGCCGCAAAAAACTTTATTACCTTCACCAGGATGACAGAAGAAACACCTGAAGCCTGAGACTGGCACTAGTACGTGTAAAACTGGGGGAAATGCGTAATATAAAGGTATCATTTGCATAGGAACAAGCTCACAGATCCTTATTACCTAACTATGCAGTTCCCCTCAGCTGTGCAGAGCATTTTGGTGTCTTTTAGCTCATTCTTTTGATGTTACATCTCACAACTTAACTGCTTTTCACCCCATCATAGGCATTTTCAACTGCAGCAGTAGGGCTTTCATCTCCGGGTTGGATGGTTGATTAGTTGGTCGCTATAGCCTTGCTACTACTACGAGTGTAGCATGTAGCAAGTTTCTCTTTGATTCAAATGAAAAAGCTGACTACATCTACCAAAATATCCTTCTTCAAAACCATTTATTTATTGCAGTGTTTTTGAAGTTTTGAAGTCAATATGGGGATGTTTTGTACCTGGTGTTTTGGTTTGATAATTTTATCTGACCAACAACGTTATGTAATATGAGTTATGTTTATAGGTTTACCACACGTTTTTATAATTATTAAATTATCTTGCATCCTCCACGTAAGATTAGGTTTCATTTTGGACAGATGACGTCACTTACATATCTGCCTGTCATATTGAGCAAAACCAAACACCACGGTAGATCTACAATATTAGCCTGATATCAGTTCACACATAGGCTTTTGCCGCGTTAGTTGTAGTGGGTGACTTACTATCCAACAAGCTATCTTACAAGATACCAAAACAACTACCATTAGGTAACGTTTCAATCGCTAACATACCAAAACTTATGGAAAAATACGGTGTATCATCATTTCTTTGTCATGAATAATTAATCATTGACTCAGCATTATCTGTATTAGAGAAAAGAATCACTTCATCCAATGTTTAAAGTGAATGAAATAGCCTTGCCAGCCTGCTTACTGGAGTTCCACAACCTCTGAAGTGATTCAAACTCGCTCCCACTGCACTTGTGTGCCTAGGTGATGTAAAGGGGGAAAGCCAGCCCCTCAGGAACACCGCTCAGCCTTTCAGCCAAGTCTTCTTCAGCGTAAACCAAAAATTACTCAGGGGCCTAGAAAGAATTTTCACCATAGGCCACCATTGTAAAAGTAGTATAACCTGTAAAACTGCGGCCAGGTTTAGAACTACAGTTCAAACTGTAAACAAGGTTGGTTATGAGGTCTATTCTGACTTTTTAATCCATTGACTTGAAAAAACTTCTCTTGAGCCAAAAAAAATGCAATTTCAGAACCTGTGACGTCATGCAATGTCTATAAGCTGAGTGGATACTCGCTGTTATTGTTTTACTACTTACATTATTATTTTAATTAAATAACATACTGTATACAATACACAGTGTGGTTTTTAATGATATTTTTAGTGGGGGACAACCCTCAGATGGGGTAGGTCCTGACCCCCCGCGATTTTCGCCAATGGTCAATGTTGTAAGCTTAATGTGATGCCCCCAAAATTATTGTTACCAACACATCTTTGCCAAGTGGTCAAGAGGATTGTAGACATGACCGCTTGTTTAAAACTCTCAAGAGATAATGCCACGTTTTAAGATGAGTTGATTTCTTTTGCAATAAGCAAGCAAAAAGCTACCCTAGTTTGTCCTGCGCTAATCATAAATAGTGAATTTGTGTAAATATCCAGTTTGCCATAGTTTGATTTTGTACGTATTACACTTGAAGCGCCCTCTGTTGGCAAATTTAAGCTGAACATCTTTCCTTTACTAGACCCTGTCTGGTACGTATTCTGCGCAGCTAATGATGTGTGTATAACAAACATTGCATGAAGACATGTGCGGACACAAACTATATACACACACACACACACACACACACTAAGCCTGGCCTCTGTGATGCTTCCAGATGTGCTGTGTCCTCATAAAGCAAGACCTCTATTCAGATTGATTCAAAGTGTCATTGTGGGTGAGATCACTGACCCAGTCAAGTGATGTCTCCTGCTCGCATGCACGCACAGCACATGTCAGCTGCCAACCTCATAAGTATGTATAGTTGTCACAAATGTTATAGATACTGTGTGTTTATATATATGCAATACAATCAGCAACTCAATGTCCTCAGCTTGATTCCATAATACAAAGCTTCCAGGGAAAAAAACACTCCTGCTCCTCTCTACCTTGCAGTCAGAAGACACACAAATGCAATAACTTTGTGATGAATACAAATCACTGCTGCTTTTATTACAGCCTTGCCCTGCTTGGTGTTCACTATATCTATGCACACTTGAGCACATGCTTAATTACAGGTGTGTGTGTGTGTATGTGTGTGTGTGTGTGTGCGCGCGTGTGCGTGCATATGTGTGTGTGCTTCCTAGTTTATGCTCAGTCAACAGTATGGCGTGTGTTTGTCTTGGACGCCTCCAGCCTGCCTGTAGATTACCCAATCAGATAATCAAGGGTATAATTGCATCACATGCATCTGGGAGTGTTTTTCCCTTCCATTATCCCTCATAACACACACACACACACACACACACACACACACACACACACACACAGACATACACAAATTGTGTAGTTACTGTATATACTTATTGATTTGCTCCTTTCTTACTTTTTTTTTTTTTTACCTCAAATGTGACTGTGAGCGACTGCAACTGAATAATTTCTCTGAGGGGTTTAATAAAGTATTCTGATTGATGAGGGACATACAGCTGTTGATTCCCAGAGGTGGTCCATGTTGAGAGACAATAAGTTCACTTGTTGTCATCTGCACGTAAAAATGTGGAAGCCAAACAGCGTTTCAATGTTGGGCTCTGTTTTGACAGGTGAGCATCACTGAATGAGACTCTGGCATACCTGCTCCTTTGAAACTGGAAGTTTCTATAATAATGGGGAAATGGACCGTGAAATGATGGATAACAGAGTACAATGTTACTTTACCTCTGATGTTTAAAATAACTTGCTTGGGATATTTCGGTATGAAATAGACCCTCTTTTCTAACGGCTATGGACTGATTTCATTTAGTTACATTGTACTAACAAAGTTTTTAACATTTTGTTCCTCACGGAACTGGAAGAAATTTATTACTCATGCTTATCACATACTCTACATTATTAATTACCAATGCAATGTCATTTTGTGATTTAATGCAATTAGCTTAGTAGTTTGCTAGTTTGATGAAAGCTACATAACTGTATTTTCTAACTTTCTATTAAAACACTGCATTGGAATGTGCCAGCAGGTCTTTTAATACTGGAACTGGGCATCCGCTATATGCGACATCATTCATCCATGGTGGATGCTCCACTCCCTTGATCGGCAGCTGGTTGGTCAAACGCGTCATGTGGGTTTGGCTATTCCTGAATTTTAAAACAACCATCATGGCGGCTCGTTGAGAATATGATCTCGTATTTTATGATAATAGTTCACTAAAACTTGTTTCTGAAAACATTTTAAGCAAGAAATAGGCCATGCAGTTGGTGAATCTATCTTCATTTCAGATCGACAACGGTCAATTTGAAAGATTTTCATCTACTTCTACTGGATAGTCATGTCATATTCAACGGATTCATTTGCATAAAAATGGGCATCGGGCTATGTTTTTGACGCGCAGCAAATGCAGCGCCGCCTTCCTAGCATGCTTTGCGCGTGCGTTTATGTCGCTCGATGTCACCCATAGGAATAAAGGTGGAGCACGGCCAGGTGGATCTGTACTGTCAGAAGCGGAGCGTCTTGTCTGCCCGACTCGCACATCATATTGTCCCTACAAGTACTTTACAGAACAATCATGGGTTTATTAGCTAGTATCTACATTCCACTGCAAGCACAGTATTTAAACTGCATGCATGTCTCTTTTCTGGCATTGTCTTTATAAAAAGGATCTGTGCTGTCTATTATGTTTTTCCACCTCCAAGACGAATCTCTTGTCGTCCATGGTTGTAGAGAAGACATAAAAGATATTGGGG
>NC_045735.1:24399577-24401088 GCF_008692095.1 Etheostoma spectabile | reverse complement strand
GGGGGGGTGTCTTCTGGTAAACTGATTGGATGCTCTAGCTGTTTCACTTGGCTTGGCTGTCCCAATGCCCCACCGCTCGCCGTGAAAATAGACCTGCCGCATATCTTTAGCGGAGTGAGGAGCTGCTTCACTTACGCTTCCGGGACGCGCTGTGGCACGGCTGGTGGAATATCCAGCATTGACTTGAATGGCCACAATTGCTCTAGGGGACCGCGGCACATCCAGAACACAGCGCAGACGAGCCTGGTGCAAAAGTGGGGTTAGAAACTGTATGGTCATGTTATTTTTCAGGAATATGAGCATGCGTTTTCTGGCATTAGAAATTGAAACCTTTGGTTACTAATGATATCTCCTGCATTTGAAAAGCAGATTGTTTCATAGTGATTATACATTAAAGCACAAATAAAAAACCATCAAACATTCAGCAAATGATTTTGTGGCAACACATGCTCTTTTTCCCTCCTCTGCATTTCATTCATTGCAGCTGTAAAGTATTTAAGTATGTAAGTTGCTACTGTAGTATCGATGTAGGACCATTTAAGACAAGGGGAGAACATTTCTCTTTGAGCCAGCAGCCACACTGAGCTGCCGGCTGCAGACCTGTGTCTCGGGCGAGCTTTTTCTTTCTTACATTTGACACTTTTAAATTCATATATTTTTGTTCACTCAATGCATTGCATGTATGTACTGTATATCTTCTCATTTTATAATCCTTGATGCTTTGGCAACATTTTTTTTCTGAGATTCATGCCAATAAAGCAATTTGAATTGAATTGAATTGAATTGAGAGCCAGAGCAGAGGTACTTTCTTTCCCTCTCTTTCTAACGCCAGGTTTTACAGGCAGTTTTTTTCCAATTGCAACTCTGCAAAAGTTAACTGAGTCAATTTTGGAGAATGGGCAGGGGGATCTCTTATGCCAGTTTAGAAGACAAAGCCAGACACCGTCATGCTGGCTGCTGCTCTGCCCTTGTGGACTAATATTGCGAGACAACTTCACCTCAGCGAGAAATAGAGGACACCTTGTCACACCTCTAGCTGTTAGATAAGCCCACATCAGAAGTCTTTACAGTCTAAATTGGGATCCATTTGATTGCTTGTCTCAAAATTAAAAGAAAGTGCTTTTTCGAGGGAACGTGATGAAAAATATGATGAAACATTCATGAGTCATCTTATTTTTCCAAATTTGCAAATTTCCAAACTTACTTTAAGCTTCCGTATTCAAATGGTGCATAAAATATGGTCATGTATAAAAACTCTTTGGTGCATTTTTCACATTCTCAAGCTGCAGGTTTTAGTGACTCTTGATCAAATTGAAAACTAAAAAGACATGAAAATAACTGGACTGTAGCATTAATTTTGGTAATATTTTCCCTCAGGGCATTTTACCCTGGGCTAAGGGCATATGTAGTCAAATAATCTCTCTCTCTTACTCTGTTTGTATATCTTATTATTCCCTGAACCTTTCTCTGCTGTTCTCTCTCTTTCTCTCTCTCTCTCTCTCTCTCTCTCT
>NC_045735.1:24398578-24399567 GCF_008692095.1 Etheostoma spectabile | reverse complement strand
TCTCTCTCTCTCTCTCTCTCTCTCTCTCTCTCTCTCTCAATTTCTGTCACTTTTTTGTCTGCCTGTCCAGCTCTGCTCTCTCTCCCTCTCACCCCGTTTCCTCTCTGTCCAAGTTTCACTGGACAAATGCCAAAGGCAGTATTATTGTGTCCTCAGCTGCCATCACTCACTGTGTTATGTAAGACACTACTGATGTGCGTATATGTGTGTGGCTCTGTGCATGTGTGTTTGTGTTTTTGCCTGGCTTTAGTCCTGATATGCCTTCTCTGAATTCACAAGCATCCCAGCATATCCAAACGGAGGCCAGGCTTGTTTCAGCTCTACAGATGTGTGGTGTGTTTCAACCTTGACCTCTTGGGGTTTAAACAGATATTCTGTGTCATCACGATGTTACTTCTTGCCTCATTCACTACTAAGCAAACACCAATTTTTTTTTCAGTTTGCATACAAATGCAAAGGAGTGTATGACGTCCTCCAGCAACATTTAGCAACTTTTGGAGCTAGTGCTAGCTACTTTCCTTGGAAAAGAGTTGACTATACTGGCAGAGAGTGTATTTAGGTTAAGTTAGAATATTCAGTAATAATTGGATCTTTTATAAATGCAGCCCTGTTTTCTCTGCGAGCTGTGGTAAAGCATCACAAAGTGAGCGAATGGTTCTCATCTAAAAAGCAGACAAAGGAGTTGGCAATGGGCTGTGAAATGTATACCGGATGTTACACACAATCTCTCTCTCTACCTCTTACTCTCTGTCTCAAACACAAACTCACAAAGGTATATAATCATATGCACATACAGTATGTGTGGCCTGTTTGGTTCTTTATGCCTGATTAAGCTGCCAGACATCTTTCTCTCCTTTTGTCCAATCTCATTCAAAATGGAATTCATTGAGCAAGTCCTTGTTGGAAGAAGCTGCTCTGGTGTGAAACAAGTGTCTTTGGTTTAGCCAGTCTCTCAGACACACAAACAAACAAACACACACACACACACA
>NC_045735.1:24397777-24398568 GCF_008692095.1 Etheostoma spectabile | reverse complement strand
CACACACACACACACACACACACACACATAATGCCTTAACCATATCAGACTATTTGCGAGCCTCTTTCCTGGACTGTTTTCGCCGTGCACAGACTGTGCTTGATTGATTGCTGCCTGGCTCTCCTGTAAGCTGTGTTGCACTTGTTAAGGTGGGACAGTTTACACCTTTAACATTGTTATTAGTTTATAGAGTTTGGTGACATCACATACTTTCAAGCATAGCTCCACCAAACTTCAACCTGACAAGTGGTCTAATCAGAGTGATAGACCGCCATTTTGTCACATAATGAGCCCTATTCGCATGTTCTTCATCCATAGCAAATCCCCACTAATTGGTTCCAAAACATCCCAGTTAGATAGTAAATGCAGTGAAAATATTTTAAGAACCACGTAGGCCTGCCTTATTGATCAATGCCAATTTTAGCATGTAGCTTGCTTTGTGGGGACTGACCCATTTCTCCGACACTCCATTGTTCAGACCTCTCAATAACCCGAAAAATGTCCTTTAGTCCTACGGCCCACTAGTCCAACGTCCCTTTGTTTCGAAAAATTAAACCCTCTGCTCCGAGATCCCATTGTTCCAACCATATACTGTAGGCTTTTGTGGATCACCTCCCATAACGTGGACAGGGGCAGCGACTGGGCAGCGTCATCGTCCGCAGCCAGCACTATTATTAGACCAGGCCTCGCAGCCTCAAAACACTACCGGCCCACCGGGAAAAGTCCCGACTCTCCCGATTGCCACTCCGCTACTGGGTTGGGGTGATTAAGGTTAGGATAGCTGATTGGTC
>NC_045735.1:24397099-24397767 GCF_008692095.1 Etheostoma spectabile | reverse complement strand
ACCTGTACAAATGGGGTTACGTTACCTTATGGGAGGTGATCCACAATTTCGTGAATGCTATTATGCTGCTACAGTAGCACCTACACAGGTTTTGACCACAATTATTTCAGAATATGCTTTTTCACAACTCCCCGTACATAGAACACCCATCAAATAATGCGTTTATTTAGCTCTAAGCTAAAAATGTTTTCACCACTTATCCGATTATAAAGTATGGCAGATAGTGTTGTGGCACAAATGTCTGTTATTAGTTATCTTCCTTTAAAGAGAATCATCTGGACCATTTTGGAGAGGAAACATGAAAGAGAAAAACTTCAAGAAGCGCAAGCAGAAAATGCGATATAAACCGTTATGTATGCAGCTCCAAATGGAAGACCAGTGTCTGTATGCTCATGTTGTTCCCATGGGACTCAGCCTGAAATGCTAACGGCCAGCAATGTCAGTGTAAATCAGTGAGAGCAGAAAGCTGACAGAGAGAAGTGGGTTGTTGGAGCTGTGACACACTCCCCTCCCACAGTAATAGGAGAGGAGAATGACAAGCTGGCGTCAGTTGCCAAACATGGGTACAACAATATGAGGGAAAAGCACTCCACTTAGCCGTGGAGCCTTGGAGGGAGGAAGAAGACAGGAAATAAATAGTGTGTGTGTGTGTGTGTGTGTGTGTGTGT
>NC_045735.1:24394608-24397089 GCF_008692095.1 Etheostoma spectabile | reverse complement strand
TGTGTGTGTGTGTGTGTGTGTGTGTCAGATGAGTTTTTTGCACGCATGAGGGCGATTTGCTTGTGATTCAGCTTACTCAGTGAAGTAAAGATGACAAGTAGATCTTGCAAGAATATGAATGCATGCTGGTATCAGCCTGTTTTGAACAGGATAAATAAATGTTCATGTTTTGTTATTATTATTCATACTCTTATTATATTCTTTTTATGCATTATGATTCATTCACTCAATCATGTATTCACTGCAATGCAGGATTAAGTTCTTTTGGTATTAGTTTATCAATTTTCATTAGTAAGGCCTACTTCTGAAGATCGTCTTTCACTGCACAAATGTCCAACAACAAAGATATCATGGAAGAAATTAATTTCAGAAGTTGGGTGTATTTGTAATTTGATATACAGTATGTGATAAATAAAAATATAATACATCTAGAAATTTAATGAAGAAATAATTTACAGATAAATCAACCAGATGGGAATGTGTGTTTTTAGCTAGTCCAGTGACTTAAAAACCTGAAAAACAAACTATTACATGGTTACTGGGGAAAATTATGTAACAAAATCCATTTATTAGTTGGCACATCTCTATAGTCTCATTGTTTATATATTTTTTTTACCCTTTCTAGCTCACAGTAGACGATAGGTCATGTTAGGAAAGTAACATTTTTTCCATTGCCAGAAGGCAAACATGCTAAATGTAAATGGACTGTATTTTAAAGCACTTTTCTAATAACAACTACTCAAAGTTTTTCACATAGTACATTCACCATTCACACACATTCATACACTGGTGGCCGAGGCTACCATACAAGGGGCCATCTGCTCATCAGATAAACATTCACACACATTTACACACTGTTGGTGCAGCATTGGGACTGCAGGGTCAGGGATCAAACCACTAACCTTCCGACCGCTCTACCACCTGAGCCACAGCTGTCCCACAACAGTTGCCCCGTTCGTCCCTGTTATGCCCCTAACATATTTTTTGTAAATCTTTATAATCACAAACCGAAAGAACTAATCAGTCATGCCTTATTGCAGGATTCATATCTTCGTCAAAATGACAATTTCCAGCATATAGCTTGCTAGCTTGGAGATTGTTGTTGTTGTTTCTCATGTTGTTTCAAATGGTAACACACAGATGGCAGAAGGGAAGGAGCAAAGCCAGATATCCTCCACGCTGCCACCCACCAAACTTTGGTCTTTGTCCTTGAAATGTTTTTACGTTGCACTTGGCCGAGTGCAGTGTTAGGTAGTGGTAGGAAAAAATTAGCATTATAAGATCACATTGTCTGATGTATTTTCAAATTTACATCAACGTTAGCAACAATGGTCAACCCTACAATATCGCCACAATATCAATATGGAGGTATTTCGTCAAAAATATAGGGATATTTGAGTTTCTTCATATTGCCCAGCTCTATGATGTACGCAATAATAGTGTGTACACAGCATGCTCATTTTGTGTTCTAATAACCAGTTGCAGATCAAATTTAACTTTTTACGTAGTCAATGCAAGTTTAATATGAATAATTGTTACCTTTTGTCCTAAATTTGCCTTTGTGTGTTTCCATTAATGCAATCAGTTAATAAAACCTTTTCTAATACACTCTCATGCCATAATTTGGCACACCACCTTCATTAACACACAGCAGAGTAGAGTCTTTACTATTTTATTATTTATCCCTATATTTTAAGTTGCACTTTTTCATGTTTTAGTTTCTCATTTAGTTTTTTTTTAATTTAGATTTTCTATTTTATACAACTTTGATAAACATTGTTGAATGGAGCCTGAAACTCAGTGATATTCAAGATATTCAGTGACTACTGACTACTATCACCTACTTCTGTAATTGTTATTCATCTGACAATAAATAACTTGACAATAGATCCTGAAATTAGCACATTTATGTAATTAATCATGAATTGATTTTAAATTAAGAATTGATTTAGAATCAAATCGTGACCCCAAGAATCGGAATCGAAATACCAAATGAATTACAGCCCTAATGTTTAGTGCTAAATAGCATGTTAGCACTAACCTTAGATGGTGAAAGTAGTAGTACCTGCTAAAGATCAGCATGCTAGCATTGTCATTGTGAGCATGTTAGCATTTAGCATTTGGAGTTCACATGTTGTGTATTGATTAGATTCTTAAATCATCCTTTGTTTTAAATAGTTGTAGCGTTGGACTCAGTCATACAGCTCTGGCGGATGTCTCAGTTGGCCCCTCACACGTGTGCACAAACTTACAGACGCTTGCTTGACGGACTGGCTTGAGCATGTAATGAGATCAATAAGCAATCGCTGGCATGGTCTGATTTCACAGTGTATTGACAGGGCCCCTGATAAGTTGATTGGAAACAGTTAGCATCTGTGTGCAGCGCTAACATGGTTGTGAGTGATGACACTGATGAGTGCACGTCTGACTTCATGTGTGAAAGTGTGTGTGTGTGTGTGTGTGTGTGTGTGTGTGGGGGGG
>NC_045735.1:24393832-24394598 GCF_008692095.1 Etheostoma spectabile | reverse complement strand
GTGTGGGTGAGTCATCACCCCAAGAGTCTATCTCTCTTGCACGCACACGCACGCACACACACACACACACATGCATACACAGGTAGCTTTGCCAAATCCTTTTGGCAAGCTAGTTGTGTTGAGTGGGTAAACAGTGATTTTTTTTGGGTCACTGCATGAACCAGTTATGTGTTGTGTTATCAGTAAAACAATCTGCTTTTTTGCACTTTAAGGAATACAAAAAACTGAGGGTATTGAGCAACAACACTACTGTACATGTAAATATTCTTTGATGACGAGTTTTTGTCAGAAGCCTGTGAAGTGACGTTAGCATTGGGTTTAAGATGAGACGAGATGTTCCCTCAAATCATCTCACATTATTATATGATAGCAGAGGTGGGCAACACTATCGTATCGTATTATATATTATCATATTATCGAGTTTTGGCAAATTGCATTGTGACACCGTTTTATTAAATTATGTTTTCAAGCAGATTATAATATATATAATATTTTATACAGTATATAAATTATAAGAAAAATGTTTTTGTTTTGCATGTTTAGCAAGTTTTGACCCATGCGTACCAGTGGAGCACAGTTCATTGCATTGGACATCAGTTAGATTATTATTATTATTATTATTATTATTATTATTGTTGAATTATTTTTTATTTAGTTAGATTTGTTTGAATGCTATTTTGCACACAATTGCCATATCACCGGATGAAAAGTGGTGTGATAAGTGGTGTATAGTTTTTTCTCTCATTCTCTCTCTCTCTCTCTCTCT
>NC_045735.1:24390974-24393822 GCF_008692095.1 Etheostoma spectabile | reverse complement strand
CTCTCTCTCTCTCTCTCTCTCTCTGATATGTTTCTCCCTCCACAGCTCAGATTTAGTAAGAACAGTTGCTGGCCAGTAGGGGTTTTGGTCTGGCTTGCTGAATTCTTCAGGACTGGAGTGTCTTGAGTCGTGACAAACAGAGAGCGTGCGTGCGTGCGTGCATGCGTGTGTGTGCGTGTGTGTCGGTGCACCCATGTGTGCACTCATGTATGCTTGTGCCTTTGTGTGTGTGGGTGTGTAAAGATAGACGCACAAACAGCAATGAAGATCTTTTGTCCCTTTTAGCCCTTACTGGGCTTTGTCATAGTGTGTCAGAACATACACAGTTACACACACACATACTTATTAATAATAATAATAATAATAATGTATCCTTTATTAGTCCCACAAGGGGAAATTGCAATTACTTCTGTTATTTTAAATGGGTTAAGGGTAGTCACAAGTCCTGTTAACAACACCAACTATGTTCACATCAACAGAATGGAATTCACATAAAGTAGCCTATTTAAATAGTTTGAGAAAAAATGGGGAATGTCAAAGTACACACAAATACGTTGTATTTTCATGAAATTGCTACGGTTTCATTTATGTTGTTATAACAATTAGATGGATGAAGATCATGCATCACTAGATGTCATTTAGAAGATTAACATAACTCATTTATAATATGCATAATAGAGCACAGGGTTTCATGTATTTGTTATATTCTACTTTAATTGAGATCAATCAATGACTGTAACAATTATTCTGTGGTTTGTTGTATGAATAAATGGGGATTACTGGTACACTCTGGACAGAGATATACTGTTACAATTATATGAAATCATGGCTGTTTTAAAATACATTCTAATAGTGTTTTAGTTCTAAGTTTTGTGTTCTTGTTAAATGTACTGGTGTCACATACACACAGGAGGCTTGTCCCCGTGGGCATGTTTAAGTTCTGCATACTGCAAAAACACCCCTGAAACCAGCAGTGTTCATGTAAACAAAAAGCGCTCCCCCTGCAGTGTGCAGTGTGTTCATGCATGTGTTGGCCATCCCAGCAGTGGAACACTCCGGTGTGCGTGTGAACGATGAACATTGACATTTTTTAACCTACAGTGGGCTGATATGAAGCTATGCTCAAGTGCAATTAGAAGCAGTCTAATTAAAATGGAATTATGGAGCTGTCAAAGACTATGTGGCTCAGAAGTGCATTAGGCCTCTTATAGACTTGACATGAGAAGTGTATTTGGGCCATAATGGAGGCCTTCAAGGAAACCCAGAGCACAGAGGAGGAATTAAGGGCCTTGGTAAATGATGGAGAAAAGATGTGTTGTTTGTGATAGAGAGAAAAGGACCTTGTTTATCGGCCTGACTCTTAAACATCAGACAACAAAACAGAGTGCCACACACAGTATTCCAAAATGAAGTATACATGTTTTACATGATCATGGAGTTCAGCGTGATTCAGCATTACAGTGCTTCAACCTCCCTTCCATCCTGAGGGGCTCACATAAAACAAGAATCCGATGTATTAGGCAGATTATCTCATCTGCCATTCAAAATGCAAAGTCATCTCCAGTGGATGACAGTTGCACTGTCAGGTCATCTCATTTTATTCTATTTTATACGTCAGCCTACAAACTGTGACAGCTATGAGCAGTCTAAGCAACACACACTCACAGACACACACAGACATGCAAACAAGGCCTGGGACCAGTTATTAAAATAATAATAATAATAATAATGATAATAATAATATATAATAGGAGAATTAAGCATCATCTATTATTTAAATTACTCATTTCTTTTTGCACAAGAAACATTCTGCACATTGACCTTATGCAGTCAATTTATTGTAAGGCACAGTAAAGCCTAAGCTTTCATTAAAAGCAGCCTATTTAAATAGCAGTTTGAGAGAAAACAATGGAAAATTTCAAAGTGCACACAAATTGTATTTCCATGAAATTGCTATGCTTTTATTTATCTTGTAGCAATTAGATGGATGAAGATCATGAAGCACTAGATGTCATTTAGAAGTAGTCAAGATTAACATAATTCATTTATAATATGCATAATAGACCACAGTGCTTCATGTATTATTTGTTACATTCTACTTTAATTTTAATTTTACTTTACTTTAATTCTCTTGGATAAGAGTTACAGTTTTTATTTGTAACTGATTTAACAATCAATGACTGTAACAATTATGCTGACACACACAGACATGCACACGAGGCCTGGGACTAGTTATAGTTATCATTTAGCACCAAGGTATCGCCTGCTATCATGACGTAAATATGAACTGATACCCGTGATACAGTTTTTAAATTTAAAGAAAAGAAAATATAACCTTGACCAGATTCAATGATTATTATTTCTTTATTTTGTTGCAGTTAAGATAGAGCCTTAACAAGGTTGGATGCCAGTGGTTATTATGCCAACTTTTGTTCTTAGTTGTCGTGAAAGGCCCTGTGTGGCAAGGGACAGCAATAATGTAATGCAATGCGGTAGTAAGCTCCACTGCACTGCAAAACAAAGAAGCACCTATTTGGATTGCACGCAGTGGGGATGCAGCAGAGAAGAGCATCCTAACTGATAGCTTCCAAATTAACTGCCATCAGGTATGATTACTAGTGTGGAGCTCTCTCTGTGTACATGAAATAATTAATCAAAACTCAAGACAACTTGCTTAAACACAGCAATGGTTAGTTCTTGATTCTGTCTGAGTTCGGCTTCCCATTTTTGGCTCTTCTTCATCCCCAATACACCAGCTGTTAGTAACATGAAATGTAGGTCAGAGAAGAGCACACCCCATGATTTATACATTGTCTTAAAGTGACCAAATTCATCAAACAGTTACCTC
>NC_045735.1:24386813-24390964 GCF_008692095.1 Etheostoma spectabile | reverse complement strand
TGTTCTTTCCCAAAAAAAAAAAAAACATACCTTCTTTGTTCAAGCAGCAATCACGACCTATATAATGGCAACACCCTCTAGTGGCCATAGTAGTTATAACCAGAACAAAAAAAAAAGGAAGTAAGGTAAAGCCACTCGGAAACTCACTGTCTTAATGTGAAATTAAATTATAGTTTTCTCATATTGAACAAAAATGTAAAATCTTTGCAGTGAGGGGACAGCTAATGGGTGGTGGAGGTGGTGGAGCCTTATGTAGATCAGCCCTCCAGCATTAAGGGTGATGTGTTGTTTTATTATTCTTCATTAGCAGTGCCTGCTCTTCTTTTATATTTAGATGGATTGGCGGAGAGATGGATGAAGGGAGGAGATGGAGAAGAACGCAGAAGAAGAGAAAAGAAGTGCTGTGCTTGGATAGTACTGTGTTGTGTCACAGAGTGGACAAGGTCTCTGACAGTAGCTTCTGTTCTTCTCCAGATTATGTGCCACCCAGAATGGGACTACAAGAGAGCTCTGAGCAGATCCCAGGTCAGTGCAGCCCTGAGGGACAGGGGAGAAAGGATGTGCATGTTTGTGTCGTAGAATCGGACTTGTTCCTGGGGGACATTTTTAAGCAACTCATCGTTGATGGTAACATTAAGAAAATGAGCTTTTTAGTATATCTGAAGGTTTAGGCCAGAAGTTCCTCTTATGCCTTCCACTTTGGCTAGTTAATTTGCCTGTCCAATTTGTACCTAACTCTTTTAGGTATTAAGTAATTCATTTTAGTAATACTTAGTTTTCTAAGTAGCGTTGTTTCCTTAAAATAGGAGGGTCTGGACGACACAACATTGCGGGATGGGCGAAAAAGGTGCTGTGGTTTATTAGTATTTCTTTAAACCAATCACAATTGTCTTGGGCGGTGATAAGCACTGGACAAAGCTGCTACAAAGTAGTTGTGCGAGAAAACTCAGATTGAACAGATAGTAGTCTAGCTGTCTCAATTTACCATGTAGAAATCTGAGGAGCAGTTAACCATAGTCCTCATAAATCGACCTGAGTTTAAAAATTTTAACAAAAAAGCAAGCAGTAGGAAACGGAAATCGGCGAAAATACATGCATCCGATGGAATTTCCTGCGGCACTGGAAAAATCCCGGCAGTGGAACGTCAGGGATATAAACTACCAAAAAAATGAACGCTTGGTACAGGCTAGAACTTATTTAGAAAGCAAAACTACATAAAAAGTACCAGATTTTAGAAGAAATGAGGTGATGCTCATTGAGGACAAAAAAAAAACAATGAAAAAAAAATGATGATGATGATCTTGTGTTGTTTGTGTCTAAAACCTGTTTGACTAACTTGTTTCATTGTCACAAAAGTAACTAATGTCAAAGTTAGTTCATCTTCATGGCATTCCCCTTCATGGCATTGTAAAACAGGTGAAATGTAATAACGGGTATTGTTATAGACATGTCGAAACAAGATACTGCTTGTTGTACAGGTCACACACCTGATCTCTGATAATTTAAAGACAGAGTACTTGAATTGTATGCAATGGAAAGCCATTACAGATAATTGGTTAAAAAAATAAAATCTGAAAAATCTTGTACATTTTGGAAAAAAAGGTAATCAATGACTAGTTTTCACTATAGATAGGGTTTGACTTTTCCACTAAGGGTCCCTGACTTTAAAAGTAAAAATCAAACAGTTGAAAACTGTCTTAAAATTATACTCACCACTTATGTATCATTGGTTTAGATTTAATATTTAAACCATCCACACTTTTTTTTCCATACTGGACATGCAGCTCCAGCTTTAGTCAACAGCAAACCTACCATCTTAATAGACTTTTAATGAATCAATATGTACCTCAGTTTCCTGATGCAGAAAGCCCTGATCTGATAATGCTCACATTACTCCCTATTCGGTTGTCATGCATCACCTGCTATCACAGGAAACACTTGACAAGTAGTGGGCGTAGTATAACTGGCCAACTGAGCCCCGAACAACAATTTTATGGTCCATACGCGAGTCACTTTGATCTTTGTCCCAATGTAACCTAGCAACCAGGTATTTTCAATACAACTGATTTCAGTGGACTGCAGGTCTTCTCATCCCTGAACCACTGGTGAACATTTGCAGTTGGCAAATGAAGAATCAGGGGCGGGTGAGAGGACAGAGGGAGGTCCATGAAGCAGCAGAGAAGAGAAGAGCAGAGGAGAGGGCAAGGAAGTGTTTGTGGACTACATTATTGAAATGTCACTTGCTTTGGATTGAGACTCTTACGACTGTGACATTTTAAGTAGGGTTAAAGGAAGGGAAGAGAGCTTAAAGCTGTTGTGTCATATCAGAGTCTGGATAGCAAGATCGGGATTGAGCGGTTGTGTGCAAAGTGAGCACGAATGATGCAGAGAAGGCACTCAGCAAGTATCATGGGACGCCATCAGGACAATACACATCATCCTAAACAGGTTCAGTATTGGCTTATGTCTCTCCTCTTCAGTCCAGGTGTATGTGCTGTATGTACATATGCACGCGCTTTATCTTTGAGTTTTGTGTGCACATGTGTGCAGGGAATGGCAAGCCATTTAATCAGTAATGATGGGATGGTTCAAATAGGACAACTTGAAGCAATTTCTAAATTAAGCTACTTGAGTTTTTAGGTCAATTACGCATGTGTGACACTGGTGTTCGTAAGCAGGAGAGTGGAGCCACTTTTGAGAGATTCAGTGTCACTCTTGTTCTTAGATGGGTGCTATTTGTTGAGCAGCATGTCCTATAAGGGTGGATGTGTTACAGGGAGGTTATGTGTTATCTCACTCCAGCACAATGGTTTGCATTAGGTTCATTATCTTCAACTCAAACTTCACAAAAAAATGCATCTATTGATTTTGTTATCACCACTTTTGCACATTATGAATACAGGAGGTAAGATAGGTAGACTTATTGCAAAATGAACAACAAATTGTAATCTCTGGTGTTCATACATCTTGCGCAGCTCAGAAAATACATCTCGGCTAGCCTGTGCTCCCTCCAAAACACATACTTACTTCATCATTATTACCAAATCAATAGATACATTTGATAATGATTAATAGCCTCACAACTGTGAGGCGCTTCTGCTCTGCAATCCTGCAACTTTTTTGCAATTTTGCAATCATCCTCCTGTATCCAGAACATGAACTTGGCCTTTGGCATGCGCTGTTGGCTACTACTAGTTTACTAGCATTCATTTCTTAAAGCAGAGAGAGGTGTCAAGGCTTTCTGCATATTTTATTTGTTTCTCTACTGTTGGTGTAATAGTACAGAAACAATGGTCAGCTCCCCACTGTAGTGCTGTATTAACAGTTGTTGTAATTTACACTGTGGATGAGTTCAGTTGGCCTGCTCGAGTGAGCTGTTCTCTTTTTCACTTGACTGGCCACGGCCTGCCTGTGGACTCAGCTCCTCTCGCTCTCTCTCTCTCTCTGTCTAACACTCTCTTTCTCGCTCTATCACTCTTTATCTTTCTCTGCTTTCACCATCTGCTTTTATGCCTGATCTGCCTACATAACTGTCTCTCAGGAGAGGGATGGAGAATGTGGGGATGAAAGGGAAAACTGAAATAGTGGGAAATAGAAGATGTAAGAAGAGGGGAAATAGAAAACTGGAGGAAAGATAATTTTAAGAGGGAGAGAAACAGGGGAAGAGGGGGGTATAGTGTACATTCCCATGATAAAAGCATAGATATACATCTGCGCTTAAAGAGAATTGTACCATAGTGTGCGTGATTTAGACATGACTGAAATCCAAACATAGCATTTTTAAAGCATGGACTTTAAGTGAGGTTTCTTTTTTTTTGTGCCCGTGAATGCATGAAATGTTAAGGTAATTCAAAAGAGAACAATATTATTAACCTTGATTTCCAGTGATGAAGGATTTTTTTTACTGCTACTTTTGTATTTTTCTTTGCCAAAAAAACAATATAATGCAATTTCACTCAAATAAAAAATAAATGTTATAAAGCTTTTTGTTGATGCCGTATCAGACATACTAGGGCTGCACAATTAATCACATTTTAATCACGATCATGATTTTGGCTTCCCACGATCAAATTTGCATGATCGAGCAAAATTTTAAATGCGTCATTCCATTCATAGAACGCTCCGGTTTTTTTTTGCAAAGCCAATCTACC
>NC_045735.1:24386486-24386803 GCF_008692095.1 Etheostoma spectabile | reverse complement strand
AAACCACTGTCTGATCATGAGCCAGTCAGAGTTGCTCCCTCCACCGTGCAGCTTAGTTTCTAGATCTAGACAGTCACAGAGGACAGAGTAACGTGAGGAAAATTCTTTAACAGATAGCAGTCGGTCATACGTTGGTCACAAGGTTACCACGGTTTACTAGTAAACAAAACATTTTGTCCCGTCTGTGTTGTTTTTCAGCCAACAGCAGTGACCAGTGCTAGTTAGAGTCTTTTTAGCTCACAGGGCTCTAGGGTGTAACTAACATGTTTCCTCGCATTCAATGCCTCTCCACAAACAAAGCAATGTTGTTTATATGG
>NC_045735.1:24386136-24386476 GCF_008692095.1 Etheostoma spectabile | reverse complement strand
TATGGTTTAATTTTGCGTTACATGACCTATTTCTACTGTAAAGCCGTGCCTGTGTTTGGATCTCTCCTCTTACTGTCCACGCAGCCTCGCCCCCATTCACTCACACACAGCTCCCAGCAACATGGAGAGACACAGCGGCGACAGCGCCGGTCCGCACTTCTGAGATTTGTCCACAGTTTTAATTGTTATTAAAAGACAATTCCAACACATAGCTTTGTTGTTTGTAAATTTGGAGTCAGTAGAAAAAAAAATGAAAACGATTGCTGCTGCCTACACCAACCAACATGCTTAAATAGTTTCTAAACATGATTTTAGCCTCTAAACATGTTCAAAATGTCAT
>NC_045735.1:24385845-24386126 GCF_008692095.1 Etheostoma spectabile | reverse complement strand
GTGCCTACCCATGTGCAGTGATTCCTTACGAGTGAATCTGACTGCAGTAGACGTGAAAGAAATGCATGCAAGTTCTGCTAATTCAGCTGTGTTTATTTCCTGTGTTGATACTGCAAGGAGTGCTTCGGGGCTGTCTACAAACTACAACACAGAAAAGAGATACAAACATATTTTCAAAAATAAATGCTTACTTTTTAAAAAGTAAGTGCTGTAGTACAACTAGCAACAGACAGGTTATAGTTGAGGTAAGTTTGGAGACACTACCTTATTTAATCATTATA
>NC_045735.1:24385269-24385835 GCF_008692095.1 Etheostoma spectabile | reverse complement strand
CTACATATTTTAGTTTTATCTCTTTTCTGTGTTGTAGTTTGTAAACGGCCCCTAAGCTCTCTAACTGCTGTCTCAACACAGCTGAATTAGCACAACTTTCATGCATTTCTGTCACATCTACAGTAGTCAGATTTCCTGTGTTCCCTTGGAAGGAATCACTGCACAAGGGTGATCACTTGTAATGACATTTTGAACATGTTTAAAGGCTAAAAACATGTTGAAAACTTGCCCTGTTTAAGCCTGTTGGGTGCTAACACTAGCAGGAGGATAACACGGTGTAGGCAGCACCGATTGTTTTCATTTTTCCCTCTACTGACAGCACTCCAAATTTACAAACAACAGAGCTAACTGTTAAAACTGACCGGAATTCTCCTTTAACACAGCTGTATATCGTTACGCATGAGAGGGAAACCAGTATTTGTACCAGTGTTTCTTCTGGTAACTCTGCTATTGCTGGCACCACGGCAAAAAACACTGAAGAAGTTATTGAATGCAACTAACTTCAGCTCGTAGAATAATAGCGTGCGAGACGGAGGCTGCTGGACCTGGGCGAGAGATGTGACCCA
>NC_045735.1:24384960-24385259 GCF_008692095.1 Etheostoma spectabile | reverse complement strand
ACCATAGTTCATAAAAATGCAGCGCAGTGAAGATACAGACATTTCATACACACCGCATGTGTAACTCCACCCACCCGCCATTCGACCCGTGCTGGACCCATTCATAATGAATCAGCCAGCACTCTGTGAGTAGCATACGTCCATTGCATTCACTCTCTCTCTAGTTTTTTTAATCAGTTATTGTTGGAAACAAGTGAAGGAGCTTTCTCAGAGATACTTTGTTTTTTAAATATATCCTAGGCTATTTATTTCAGATAATTTTAATTTACATGTGTTGCAGCTGTATGTATGTACAACAT
>NC_045735.1:24374119-24384950 GCF_008692095.1 Etheostoma spectabile | reverse complement strand
CATAAGAGGAATGTAGCACAATATGGATGTGAAAGCAATAGTTATAAATAACCTATGTAACAATACATTTTGTTTTGGTTAAAATCAACAAATAATCGTGATAATTAATTGTGATGTCAATATTGATCAAAATAATCGTGATTATCATTTTGGCCATAATTGTGCAGCCCTAAGACATACATTGACTCAATATCATGGTCATTTTGTAATATACTGTATATGAACTTTTAAACTTGAATCTCTAAATGTCCAACTGTATTCTGAATGGATATTGGTTTACCTTTTATCTTTGATGATATTATGTGGCTTTGACTATTAATCCAAATCAGTAGCTCAAAATCAGATTCTTAGGAGCTTAATGTACACAGATCTTATTTTACTTATCTGTTTTCATCATCATAGAACAGTGTTTAATATTGTCTTCTGTTACAGTGCACTGCATTTGTTAAGGGATTATGACCCATCGTTCTGTGCGCAGCATGTACTGGATTACTCTGAAAGCCTGACAGAGTGATCCCAAGGGGCAGTTCTAGTACATACATGCCTCTGTGTGTGCCCGCTGTTGATATTTACCCATTGACTATTGCTCTGCCTCCTGTGGGCCTTTATGCTGGGGGGAATCGATAACCTTCTCCCTTGCCTTGCCTCTTCACTGTGTCTCTACCAGAACGGCACTTTGTAGCACTCCATCAGCCCAAATACTTATGCATGTTTCAGTAAATGCACTTCTAAATGCACACATTTACTGTAGGCTTGTTCTTTGTATCTTTTTTTAATGCATAAATATCAGAGTACTAACAAAGACAAGTGCCATAAAAACAGCTGCAACACACACACACACACACACACACACACACACACACACACACACACACCCCACCATTTTCAGCTCCCTCTTCTCACTCTCTCCCTACATTAGCGAACATAGACCATTACTGCCAGGTAATGGGTGAATGTCACAATAGCAGGATGTCATAAAGCTCTGGAGTGCTCTAATGGGTTTTGTTCAGGTTGAGGTGACACATGCACACTTGCACATGCACACATACAGACACGCGCTCTTCCAGGAAACTCTCCCTATGTGCTGGATGCATTTACTCATCACATCACAGCCCCGAGCTCTGACATGTTTGAAGAGCTAATACAATCTAAGGAAGCAAATTATGAGAATCATCTGTCACTTTTGTTTGAAAACAGAGGGATCGTTCTGCTGTTGTTACCTTTTATGTTTCCTCCTTTACTCCACCTGCACATCTTTATCTTTTTCTTCCTAAGATTACGCTCTACCAGGGACAAATATATGTGTGTGAGGTAGAGAAAAGTGGTAGGGCGAGTTAACTGAGGATCCAAATGGAGTAGGATAGGTAACTCCCAAGCTTAGGATATGAGAAACCACTGAATGAAATCGCAAGCAAAGCGAAAAAGTTAGGCAGAGATACAAGCAGAGTGGAAAAGCAGAGTTTCCTGCCAGTTTCCAAGCCTAGTTGCCTCGGGAGGCAGGCAGATGGAAGAGTGAAAGCTTATGGATGGCGTAATCACGTGAGCTCATTTGCTTCATGTGTTGGCACAGTATGGGAGAGAAGGATGCAGGAGGAGAGCATGAGAGGAAGATGAGAAAACATCAGGGCCAGTTAGATTGTTTTGATCCACCCACTATGTGTATTGTGTGTGTGTGTGTGTGTGTGTGTGTGTGTGTGTGTGTGTGGTGTGTGTGTGTGGTGTGTGTGTGGTGGCGTATGCGTGCGTGCATGCAGATACATGTGTCTTGGAGTGTTTGGAAATTGATTATAAGCTGAAGAGGAGCTGTTTAGCACATGTTGACATTAACAGTTGAATCCATTACTGAAACCTGACATGGTTGACCTTTGACACAGATGGGCCTTTGGGCTTATTAGTCAATATGATGAATCAGTGACAGCTATATGTAGGCAGGAGCAAGAGAGGGGGTGTTTTAGAGTAGGGTGTGTTATTACCTCTGACTTGGTGGTTGTATTTTTGGTTAGGTTTGTTTGTCTTTGGGTTAAATTTTGGACCGTATCTAAAACACGGAGTGTACTTTCCTTAACATTACGAGACAGGGCATCCTTGGCGAGGTCTGTTCTATCCGAGTGCCTTCTACTTCTTGTAGGATTTTTTTTTATGACTATGATATTTTTAATACTGATACAATATTAAAATATCATATTTTTTTGTACAGTTGGTGTATTACTTTCTCCTCTCTCTCTCTCTCTCTCTCTCTCTCCCTCTCTCGTTCTTCCACTTTGTCACACACACACACACACACACACACACACACACACACACACACACACACACACACCACACACCCACCCAGCACACCACACACACACACACACACAAATATATGCTACATGTGCTGTCTCCAGTTTACATACATTTGTTCACCACATCATCATTGCATTACACCAGTAAAGGTGAACAAATGATTATGTCATTCTCTATCTCGTCCTATCTTCTCTTCTTCAGTCTTCAGGCACCAGTGTGGTCGTTGACATCGCGGTGATGGGTGAAGCCCATGGGCTGATCTCAGACCTCCTGGCAGACCCCTCGCTGCCCCCCAACACCTGCAGCTCTCTGAAGGCTGTCAGCAACCTCCTCAGCACCCAGATCAGCCTCCAGCCGCTCCACCGTCCTCGCATCCCTGCAGACACACATACCTGCTCTGATTCCGAGGAGGGACCGGAAAAAACAGAGAGACTGGCCCTTCCAAAGGTAAATGTTTGTCAATTTCAGTAATTGTGCTTAGTCACATATATAGTCTGTACGCCTCCCTGGGGCCCTAAGCAAAATCTGCTAAGGGGCCTTTCTACCTGACCATGTAAACCATTTGCCACACAGTCACACCTGACACCCCAGTGTATGACACTGCTATACACTTATAGGTTTAATGCCCAATTCAAACTGGCTCCCCCCTACTCATACTATGGCTTGGCTGAATACTTTATATTTACTGAGAGTTGCATCCATATTGCGCAGTATGCCCAGCTAATTAACATTTTAAATTAAATATAGTCTATGTCAAGCCTTTGATTTCCATCTTGCATCAGTCCAGAGTTGTAAACCTACTAAAACCTCCAAACCTGAGCTGAGGGACTAGATAGTCATTGGCTTGTTTTAAAAGCATGTGCGCCTATGAACAGTGCCATCACACCCATATAATGTCTGGAGTGGGCCCCATATAGGTTGCTGCTGAAAAAGTGTGAATTTCATTTCTTGCCCCAGCATATAAATGTTACATTTTCCAAACTGCAGTTTTTAAACACTGTGGCCGATTGTCAAGCATAATAATTAGCTGTACTTCACTCTCACGTTTGTCAGGCACAGAGTCACAGAACACAAACCCTGGAAGTGGCTGCAAGTAAGCCAGCAAGACAGCCAGACTAATAGATGCACTGCCTAGCTAGATTAGCAACATAGACATACTAGAGAGATAGTTAGCTAGCACATCAACTTAACATTACTGTTATTTGCTGACATCAAAGTGGGAGAGGACAGAACACATGTTTAACTGATTGTTGTTCCCAAGCGCTTAGTTCGCTTAAGCATTGGGCTGGCTCTGGTTGGACAGAGCTGATTAATACAAATCAACACCTGGGTCACTTGTAGCAGTGGTCCTCAACCTGAGGGTCCAGAACCCCCAAATGATCCCCAGATAAATGTGATGCGTCAAGGTGAATGGCAAGATTTAAAGCAAACAAGAAATTATTTTAGCTTTTTTTTTCTTATGAAATACACCTTTACCTACCGAGCCTTAAGATTGTTCAGATTAAACAATATGAGAAGTAGAAATAGCTTTTTGGTTGGTCAACTCAGCTCTACACATTGATCACAATCTGTGGTGTGGGTCACAATTAGATATCGCTATGACATTTTATTATTAGCCTTATGATTGACAATTTAACAAATGATAAAAATCAATGGAGCAGAACAAGACATATTGTCTTTTTTAGTCCACACGTTCTCCTTTCTTCAAAAGTCAAAACCTAGCACCTACAGTACCCATAATGCACCTCAAACGCCGACAGTTCTGTCATAAATTCAAGTGTTCTCAAGGCAGCCTCGTTTCTCAAGCAGAAATAAGGATCAGACATCTGGTCTGGTATTCTGTCTCTAACACACACTCATGTGCGTATGCCCCGGGATACCTCTTCCTGCAGTCATCCCCCCCATTTCCTCCATCACTGCTGGCGTAGTGTGGGGCTCTAACGTAGCTAACAATGACGCACAGGCTTCCAGAGGGCTTTTAATGTTTTACAAGGCCAGTGCTTTAAAATGTATGCTTGCACTTAAGGCGGCAAGAAAACTAAATAAAGTGTTTGATGCAATGCAGGATACCCTACCAAGAAAGTGACAAGCAGCTTTAACACTGCCTGAGTGCACGCAAATGCTCAACCCATGTTGTGAAACTCAATGAGAATCTGTCTCATTTTAACTCAATGACAATTTGTGAGTCTGCATGAAACAATGGGTTAAAGTTGGTGATTCAGCTCACTTGCGCTGCTGCCCTGTTGTATGGCTCCGAACTAAGGACAGAAATAGCAGTTACGTAAAGGCAATAGGAAATGTTGATGACTGAGGTCCATTTGTTTCTTTGACTTTGAGTTAGGAAAACACTTTGTTTCATTTTGTGTTAAGAACTGGGAAACAATTGGGCTTTTACTTGTCTTTTCCCCCCACAGTTTAAATCCAGCAGTTCTGGCTTTCCGCCAAGTTTTTTAGCAGCTTTCAGACATTGAACCACACTTGTGTTGCACAGATTTGTCTTTATTATGCTTCATATTTACAGCCACACATTTTTTTAAAGCATACCATAGTGGTTTATATTTATTTCACTACTGTATGGAAATAAAGCAACAGAGACTTTATAAAATCCATCACAGCCAACATCATGCCAACTTATATTATTGTCAGCAACATTATTGAATAATAATGCAGTGCAGATGTCTAAGATTTGCACTTCAATTTTCATTACCACACAGCAATATAATTCACAATCGCAAAAGCAGACAGGATGTTCGCACTGATTAATTCTTCAAAGTCCTTCTTTCATACTCGTCATTCGCTTTAGATAGTATACCGCAGAGCGTGTGTGTGTTTGTGTGTGTGTGTGTGTGTGTGTGTGTGTGTGTGAGTGAAAGAGGGAGAAAGAGTGAGAGCAGAGAGAAAGTTAGAGAAATACATCAACTGTACAAAAATACAAACTGACAAATAAATGAGTTCAGCTCGTGGCTTTACAACTAAATTTACAGCATTGGATAGACTGACACTGCAGGGGAAACTTTTCTACTTACCATGCTGACTCCCATATGTTTTTTAAAAACAGGAATGGGCTGGTAGAACACACATGGCATTCTTCTAGTTTGATGTTTCGACCCTTTGATAGAGGAGAACAGTTTCTTTTTGGGAACATCTAGCTGTATTTATTGGTTAAAACATGTGAGTGGGGTACTGTATCTGCTTATCTTTTCTTGGTGTTCTGTTTTTTTCTTTAGCTGTGGAAACTGGGTGCCTTTTTGTTTGTTTAAAAAATAAACATTTTCATGGTCTTAGAGTCAATGTGATGGAGATTTTTGTCAACCTTGCTTGTTGTTTTCAGAAAATTGTTGTTTAGACTAGACTAAACTAATTATTTTGACCATTAGACCATTGCAGCAACAATAAAATCAAATACAAAGGTGATATACTGTTTATAAGGATGTAGTCACACATTTTATAATATATGCAATATTTGTTCTATCCATACAAATACTATTAAACAGTTGCAAAGCATCCTACTGGGACACAGCATTGTGATATTTGTGAATTATACAAAAGTGGAGGGTTTTTAATAGTTCTTATGACTACAATAAATGTTACTGGCTATGAAGAAATTTGAGCAGATGTGAAAAGAGACAGCAAGGCAATATCTGTGTAGTTTCTAAAAGGATGAAACTGTTAGTAGCTTATAATTAAAAATCTCCTCACTTTTGAGATTCCGGTGCCCAATTACACTAATGGTGGCCGACATGCCTCATCCACCCCTCTGAAGTTTCTGTGAGTGTGCAAACATTTTAATTTTTTTATTTTTATTACAGCGTTTGAGACGGAGTCTGCCCCCCGGATTGCTTCGGAGAATCTCTTCAACTTGGACCACGACCACCTCAGCTACGGGGTTGCCTACCATCGAGCCAGGCCCTGTACGCCGAGACCGCTCAGCCAGCATTAAACACACCACAGACAGGTAATCAATTATCACTCACTCATATCACAGTACCACCAAGAGCATGGCAGTAACTTTGAACAGTAACTGTGATGTTGTTGTTTTTTTACATTAATTTAGTGAATCATGTAACAACTCAGTGATGATGACCATCTCAAAGAGTCGCTCAATGTCTGCCTCCTATGCTGCCTCTGTCACCTCCAACCATCTCTACAGCAAACCACTGGGAAGACCAGGTGTGTGTGTGTGTGTGTGTGTGTGTGTGTGTGTGTGTGTGTGTGTGTGTGTGTGTGTGTGTGGTGGTGTGTGTGTGTGTGTGTGTGTGTGTGCGTTGCGTGCAGTGCGGTGCGTGCGTGCGTGCGTGCGTGCGTGCGTGCGTGCGTGCGTGCGTGCGTGCATGCGCAAGCACTTAACACACTGAGTACAAGCGTAGTATGTTCATTAGGTTAAAGACGAGTAAAAGATAGACATTTACACTAGATTTTTTTAAATGGAAAATACTTTTCTCAGCTTGACTATCCACTGGACATAGCTCCACATATGTCAAATTTGGGATTTTTCTATTCATTGATATAAATAAAATTAGCTGTGTGATTGATATGACTTAAAACTCAGCAAAATAGAAAAAACTCAATTAAATTCAAAAGCAAATGACTTAGATAAAGATAGATACATACTAGTATCAAGAGCAAATTATGTAAAGACTGAAACACTACAGTCTGTATCACTTTCTTTTTCAGGTTTCCCCCCCTCCAACGTATCACCTCTGGGCTCTCCATGCTCATCTCCTCCAGTCCAGGGCACACCTGCCTCAAGTCCTACCATCAAGACCTGTTCAGTGCAGCTTCCTGAGCTGGTTGGGCCCCTGACAGAGCGGACCTCTGGCTCTGTGGCCCCCAAGAGCCACCACAGAGCCTTAACCCACAGCATGAGCGCCCCGAGCTCCACCACCCCTCACTGGCGGCCTCCATCACTCTGCGGCAGGTAACATGCGATCGCACAGAAGATTAATTCTCCTGTTCCATTTTGATGAGCAATTATAAACATGGCACATTCAAATTCATGAGGCTTCAAAAGCATCTGTGTCTGTTTGTGTGTATGAATATCCATTTGTGTGTAAATGAGGGAAATGAGTCATGTCATTAGTCTACGCTGGGAGGACGGTTGATTTTTCAGTTATCAGATGAGAGAGAATGATCAGTATGGAATAGCATGTATCTTCTGAATGTGTCTGTGTTTCTCTGCTCTCTTTCCATCAGCTGTGGTAGGCCGTTCAACAACCGACTAAACAACGGGGTAGAATCTGTCAACAAAGGGGACAGAATACCCCATCCAGGTAAACAGCTGAGTATAGCCTATGACAGCAGCCTATGATTATAATATGAAAGAACATTTTTCCCGAATTCAACCCACTTGATAAAAAATAGACTATTCTTCTAGCTTTATTTTATAGGTTGATATTTGATTTACTCATACCTTCTCCACAACTGCCCCCATTGTTACTTTGTATAACCACCAACATGTTTGCATTATATTGCACATGTCTAACATGTGTAATGTCTTGTCCCAGATGAGCGTGCCGTAGCTTCTTCAGACTATGACAGCACCTATGACAGCACCTATGAGACCAACCACAGTGACAGCAGCGACTTTGCACAGAATGAAGAAGAGGGAGAGGGAGGCAAGAAGCTGCCTGAAGCAAGCGAAGGTTGCAGGGAGTATCTGGCACAGGGCATCGTTCTTCACCCACTCCTGCCATCACCACAGGTAGGCTATCAGAGAGGCTTAATTTGGTATTGGTGGAACAAAAGGTCATCTTTTATGTGCTTTAAGGTTTTTCAATTCACTCCAAAGACAATACGAAGATGAGAAGAAAAAAGATGGATCATTTATTTTGATGAGGTTTAATTTTTTTACAATGATTTTAACATTATTTACTCTCTTAGACTATGTGCAGTGCCCATTAAACACCTTCCTGTTCCTAATTGGACTTTTTTTTGCCTTCTGGTTTTGCTGCTTGCTGCTTTCTTGAGAACCGCTCATCCAAATAACTTCACACTGGACACTGCACTTCCTTGGGTCCTGAGCAATGCACATAGCGATGCTAAAGTATTCCCATCATTTGCTAACAGCTAGCTATTTAGGACCAGGCTATGTCCGGGAACAAAACACAAAACACATTCTAAAAGTTATAACGCTGATGCTTGAAATGTTTGAGTTCGCTATAATGCATCATCTCCAGTCTTTCTGTCTTCACACAATGTGTAACACACTATTAGTAAATATGTCCAGTAGATGCTGCGATGTACTCAAAACTGCACTTTCTTGGCAATACGCTTGACAAATGTGAAGTCGGATGAATGGTTGTGGAGAAAATCTAAAGATAGAGAGACAGACATTTTAGTTAGATATACTGCTCAATAAACAATGTAATTTAACAAAATTGTGTTTCCTAAATTCCAGAAGCAGTGGTGCAATCTGATATATGTGTATATACTGTATGTACAGGGAGAACGGCGAAATTTGCCTGTCAATCAAAACTGTGGTGACTGGAAAGTTATTGTACTTGCAAGTATTTGTCTGTATCTTTCTGACCTCTCCTCTGTTCCCTTACCCTTACCTTTACAGGACAAGCCAATCTTGGCCGAGGAGCCTCTGGTGATGCCAGCACTAGAGCCTTTGATGAGTCAACTCAACAACTGGAACTTTCCCATTTTCAGTCTGGTGGAGAAGACCCATGGCAAGACAGGCTGCATCCTCAGTCAGGTAAACAGTTATTAGTGAGGAAATGTTGAAAGCTCATCTGACATTTATTTAATAAAAACACATCAATACTGAGTCAATTAAAAGGAACTCGTATTGACAACAATTTTCACATGTATGTAATCAGCAGCACAATGTGGGAGTGATGTTAGTTGTCAGTACAGGCAGTTGGAGGAATTAGCATTTTAGGCTTACCACCACCACAAAAACAACAACAACAACAACACTACAATATGAAAGCAGAAATCAGTGATACATGCAGTGTGAGTGAATGACAAGTGACTTGACCCAACTATGCCTCTGAACCTCTCCAAAGATTAGATATGACTTGCAGTATGTGTCTCTTGTGTTATATCCCAGGTTTCCTATAAGCTCTTTGAAGACACAGGTCTATTTGAGACCTTCAAAATTCCTGTGCAAGAGTTCATGAACTACTTCCATGCTTTGGAGAATGGATACAGGGTCATCCCTTGTAAGTAGAAGAGCTCCATGTTTATTAAATTGTTCAAGTGAATTATTGATATCAAACATTACCTTTATCTGCCACAAGGGGGATGTATCACATCATCCTAGTAATAAAACACTACTGACAGGCCTACTTTCAGCTTTAGTAATTTATGGCATGCTCTTGTTGTTCACAGTGGGCAGGGATATCAAGTTTCCTCTTGGTGTTTGATATCAGAAAATAACCATATCTAATTAACTACAATGTTTATGTCAATTCATATGGAAACCAAGATGTCAGGAAACATGAAAATGATTTTGCAGAATATAAAATCCTTATGTTTCCTAAAGGAATTTGATTGACAGTATGTGACAGAAGTAAGGACACTTAGTAGTAGTGTTTTTGATACACGATCTGTACATTTTAAAATATATACAGTATGTCTAAAGTTTCGTACTGTAGTTTTGCTCACCAGTTTTAGCAGTTTCAGGGACACACAATACATTAATGTCTGGACTGCTCTCCCATAGACAGATAAGATAACAAGTGAACAGCCGCTGTAGTTTGACTGTAACTGAATACATTGCCTAGTGTCAAATAAAATAGAAGCATAGTCTCATGGAACGTTCCCATAAAATAGATCTATGTTAAAAGGCAGAAGACCATTACTTTAGCAATGTACAGATTTCTTGTCTGAACGAGGCTTTAGTGATTGTTGTTTTTCTTTAGTTTAATGGTGTTACACTTCAGATGCTCCATCTGGGATTTTATCACATTTTACTTCCCTCTACTGGTGTGATTTAACATTGTATTTTTCTCTCCCCAGATCACAACCGGATCCATGCCACTGACGTGCTACATGCTGTTTGGTACCTGACCACTCAGCCTGTACCAGGCCTGCCCACCCAGCTGACTGAGAATGGGATACACACCGGTAAGGACGTTTGATACATACAGTCGTTCCTTAAGACCAACCTGCAATGATCACTCTTACCCTGCACCCCTGTGGCTCAGGGATTAAGATGCTGATCATGAATTCAATTTGATTCAAATCTGGCCAGGGACCTTTGTTGCCTATCTCTCTCACTCATTTCCTGGCATCCCTCTCTACTATTACTATTTGATATGATGAAGATTGATACATTGATTGATGAAGTGTTGAATGGCCAGAAAAACAATTATAAAATTAGAAGAACAAATGAACCTCATGTGGTTAGAATTTGTTAGTTGTCTCGGCTCCTTTCTCAGTGGTGTGATAACACTTGCATCTGGATTGAACATGAAATACACACATTCACAGAGGTAGGCTTTTTCAACAAACAAAAACTGAGTTACAAAAGATACACACATTGTAAGGCAAGGCAAGGCAAGGCAGCTTTAATTGTATAGCACATTTCAGCAAC
>NC_045735.1:24367526-24374109 GCF_008692095.1 Etheostoma spectabile | reverse complement strand
GCAATTCAAAGTGCTTTACACAAAATCAGTAAAAAAACAGTTAAAAAATAAAAACACATAAAACATGTAGCATGACAGACACAGACAGCCAGGTGGGTAAAAACTTGTTCACAAACAGAGGAGAGTAGTAATCACACAATGACAACAGACCTTACAGTCAACAACATCCTGGGGATAGATAATGTAGAGTAGATAAAATGAGTCAAATGCTAAAAGGATCTTTCTATATAAACAGTCTAATAGCACCATGTCTTACATCAACTAATGAGGTGGCAGCATTTGAGCAAAGAGCACCATCAGTGACTGGGACATGAGCTGTGTTTTCTTTTCGCCCATAGACTCAGAGAATGGCATTACGCCTGGCGCCACAGGCTTCCTGATGTCCAAGATGAACTCTGTGATGGAGGACAGCTATGGCTCCCTGGCTGGCCTTATCCCCGGCCTGGAGCTCATGGCCCTTTATGTCGCTGCTGCCATGCATGACTATGACCATCCTGGAAGAACCAATGCCTTTCTAGTAGCTACCAGTGCACCACAGGTAAAGGCATAAGTGCGGCTGTGTGCAGCATGTACAATGTGTGATCATTGGAACACCAAAAAAACAATACAACTACCTAGGGGGACTATGCAACAAAAAAACATTATTTAAATCTCACCACAGCTTACAACAGTTTAAAATAACCACAGTGTAAGTGCAAACCAACAACCCAAAGACCAATAAGCTCAACCAGGATCTCACAAATATACTTTCTCCTCTTGGTCTTCCTCTGTAGGCTCTTCTGTACAATGACCGCTCAGTCTTGGAAAATCACCATGCAGCTTCAGCTTGGAACCTCTTCATGTCTCGACCTGAGTACAACTTCCTGGCTAATCTTGAACATGTGGAGTTCAAGCGCTTCCGCTTCCTTGTTATTGAAGCAATCCTAGCCACCGACCTCAAAAAGCACTTTGACTTCCTTGCAGAGTTTAATGCAAAGGTAAAAATCTGTGAATTGAACTGTAAAACAAAAAAGTTACCATCCATCATCCAGCTGCAATTATTGTTGTCATTGGTTATCTTTTCTCAGCTCCATCTTAAATAATCTGTTCAATTCTTGTAACAAAAACAGTTTTTTCCTCCCTCTCCCAAATTGTCCTAAGCCTACAATCAATCAGTGGGGAAGAATTTACAATCTATAGCTGTGTTGTTCTTTTCCACACAAACCTTCCTATGCACATCTCCCCAGGTGGGTGATGACGGGGTGTCCGGTATTGATTGGACCAATGAAAACGACCGATTGCTGGTATGCCAGATGTGCATCAAGCTGGCTGATGTCAATGGACCACTGAAGTGTAAAGAGCTGCACCTGCAGTGGACAGAAGGGATCGTCAACGAGTTCTACGAACAAGTAACGTTATGCTCATAAATCTCCTTCAAAATCTCAAATTTCAATGTTATTAGCACTTATTAGCATTAGCGTCTTACACATACAGTAGATAAATTAAAATGTAATGTACCAAGTACAGTAAATGCTAAATAATATAAGAAAAATGTACAAAAACTATTGCTCGCACAATTATTAAAGTAAAAAAACTGAACAGCATGAACATTTTCAAATTACAGAAATGTACACACAAGCATTCAAAATAATTTTGTATTACTGTACATTACACTAGGTACATTACATCCACTTGACAGCAATAATATCTTTCTTAAGTTTGCTAATATTAGCTAACATTAATAGCCACCATAAGCTATTGGTCATACCAGGACCACTACTAGTAGTAAAGAATGCTAAATAATGCTTTAGCTGCAAAAACACTAAGCATACGTAATTAAAAAGGCCAGGTTTTATTTCCTATGAATTTAACATTTAATTTGTAAGAGAAAAATGTGTCATATAATCTTTCAAAAAGTGACATAGTCTAAAGCCACTAAACACTTAAAAGTTGTTTTAAAAAAACATCTTTAGGTTTTATTTTAAAAGACTTAACAGTAAAGAACCCTACTAATCTACTTCATTAGGACTGTGTGGGTGTGGTTTGATCAGATTTGATTGACAATGACCAAACAACCCACAAACTGTCATGCATGCATTTTGAAAATGTATTAAAATGCTAATAAGCAAAAAGATGTAATTGTAATGTTCAACTGCATAACAGCACCTCTGCAGCTGCTAGTGATATATTTTCCTGCTCAAGCACCCTTCAACAACTGGATGTTCCCTCTGAACATATATGGAAATATAAAAAAAATCTTGCCTACTAGCTCATGAATTTGTTAGAGATTACTGTAGACGGGCGCCTGGCAACAAATCCTGCTCTTAACTAATAATGCCTTTGATTGGTCAGTTCAGCTAGCACTGAGCAAGTCGATGAAGATACCTTCTGATTAACCAGGGAGATAACCCTGCCTAGCAACAACATGTTGTTAGTATAATAGCACTAATTTGAGAGTTTTGAGCCCTAGTTGAAGCTTTTTGAGGCGGTGCATCAATGAAAGGAAAGGTGGAAAGATTTCCCACTGGTACTCACTATCAGCATTTATTTAGTCATTTTTTAATGAAGGGAACTTATGTACCAAGGATGTTAAAACACTGTGTGTAGCAGCTAGAAACCTAATCACAGCTGCTCTGATTACTGAGGAAAGCCTCCCCCCTCTGATCTGTTTCTGTTTAGCATTCTCCTCTCAAACCTTCTGTTCAATTCTGAAAACAGCTTTGAGAAATATGTATGCCTTTTGAGCGGGAGCATCTGGGGAAAGGGGGTGGGAGGGTATGTTTTTCTCTTCAGAGGGGAGACGGATGAACTAAATGAGTCATCGACAGCATTCATTCACAGTTACACAGAGGAAGATCACAGGGATGGAATTGACACATTTACACACACACACACACAAACACACAATCACTCAAATTAATTATACACGCATTTACAATATGCTATGCAAGGCACCACTTTAATATTCAAACATTGACCCTTGTGGTTATGATAAACAATTCCCTTTCCTCTCCCCTCTTACTATACACATACACACACCTATCACATGAACTACTAATGCAGTGCGTATAGGTTTCAGGTTGCCATAGCAATGGGAGCCCTTGCCCCTCTGTCCTTCTGCTGAATCGCCTTAAAAGCCCTGCCATCAGAAAACAAACACAAAAACTCAACACATGACTGTCACAGTATATAAAAGTACAACATAAGCTATATCACATCAGATATGGCAACATAAACCACAGCCACACGTAGACAGATTTTATTATCAAGAAATATGAAAATAATGGAAAATATCCCTAAATGAAAATTTTCCTCTGTTGGATCAAATTATGTTGAGAAAATCAGTTCATATTCATTTTTTTTAATTTATTTTCCATGTGAAACAATGCATTGTGCTGGAACAGGCAGTGAACAGGTGTGTTTTGAAGGTTACTGTAGATATGGCTTCTTGTGTGAAGATGAACAGGGCCACCAAGAATGCAATCAGCTGAATAAATCCAAAAATTAGATTCCACTGCCAGATTGATAGCCTATTTTTGTGGGAACGAAACAGGAAAATGGAAAAGGAATGAATGACAAATACCGCAAGAGTGAGGAAGGAACATAATGGCTTCATTTTGGCTCGTCTTTAACCCGCCTGCATTTACCGTAGAACCATTGATGTTACTCTTAAATTGCTTGTTTGCCTATTTTGATGCATTTGAAATCTGATTTGAAATTGAGTTTTGTGCATGTGAGCTAACGTTACTGAGATTTAAATTAGGATACCCTCAACAACAAGAAAGAAACTGGTAAAATGTGTTTGCCATTAATGTTGTGAAAGGGGGAAATGAGCTAGTTAAAACATGAAAAGTCCCATTAATGTGCATGCAATATTTTGCATAATTACTTTAAGCCCCACAGCTAGTGGCTGTTTGTGCTGTGCGTTGAAATTATTATGGTCAATTATAATTCACATGGTTGTGGAAATATAGTGTAAAGTGAACTAGGCTCCATTGTTATGTCAGAAGATGAAACTATATTTTCATTTTTTTGTGCTCTTCACTTACCGTTGTTTATTATGTCATTTTTGGTTAGTTTCAGCACAGCAGCACTTTGGTGTTGTCTGGTGCCAGGCACTGTGGATTTGATGCGTTCCACTTTTTTTTTTCTCCCTGCGAGCCGCCGAATCAGCAGCCTCTCCAGTGTTCCAGGACCTCCTGATTTACAAATGAAGCCCTGCTTGGGACCTTGTGACAGTCTTATTTATATGGTTGATACCTACAGAGCAGCCATTGCTTGTATAGATGTTTTTCTTTTTTGTAGTCTTCTTGGCCTACTTTCCCAGAGGTAGTGTATCCGGGACTTCTTCTGGGATCTGTTTAGCTGTACAGAATATCTGAATTTAAACAGCTTGAGTGGTGTAGAGTTTACCTAGATGTGAGAGCCTGAGAATGGATCAAAATGTTAAATATCAGTATATATTTAGTTTATAATTTAGTCATTCGTATTAATGTAGTTCTTTTATAAAGTTACAAATTAAAAAATAACAGCAATCAGAAATACACAACAATGAAAATCAGAAAGAAATGTTAATTTACAAAAAAGGGAAAGACACAAAATGACCATGGTGCAACAACAAAGCCAGATCACACATGAAATATTCACAAACACCTCTTATGTACAGAACCTTAAAGCATGTTATTAATATTTTTTTATTAATTCAGTTGCATATGAGTTGTGTTTTTTTTTAAGGTAATTATGCCATATGTTTTATTTTGTAAATGGTACTTTGAATATGCAATTCAGTAACAAAGTCAACAGAAAGGACTAATTTTCTAATGCATGTATCAGGTTTGCAGTAGGTAAAACTAACGTTTTCTCTGTTTTCTTTGCCTTGTCTGTTTTCTTCTAGGGTGATGAAGAAGCAAGTCTGGGCCTTCCCATCAGCCCTTTCATGGACCGCTCCGCTCCGGAGCTGGCTAAACTACAGGAGTCGTTCATCACTCACATTGTGGGACCTCTGTGCTCCTCCTTTGACTCTGCTGCTCTTATGCCGGGACGCTGGGTTGACGTAGCTGAGGGAGAGACAGAGGCAGAGGAGGCAAAGGAGGGACAAGATACAGAAGAGGAAGAGGAGGATACGGTGGATGAGGACTCATCAACAGGTTCTGGCACCTCCCGTATGTCAACCTCTTAATAATTAATATTGCAGAAAATATCTCACAGTTACAGCATGTCTTTTTCAGGTTTTCCCTTGCTTTTATTCCTGAGGTATGGATGAAAAGATTTACTCAACTCATATCTGTCTGTGATAATATGAAGCAGAAACCAGGAGACGCTTAGCTAAGCTTAGCGTAGCATAACAACTGGAAACAGTGAAACAGCTAGCATAGTCTCGCATTAGACTCAGGAGATTTAAGGGCTTCAGAGGTGCTGTTGGCGGATTTTCTAACTTTTGACAGAGTCAGTCTTGCCGTTTCACTCTGTTTACACGCTTGATGCTAAGCTAAAATAACCATATCCTGGCTGTAGCTTCATATTTTAATGTACAGACAGTAAAGTGTATCAGTTAATCATCTTTCATCTAACTCTTGGCAAGAAAGCAAGGTCATGGCCAACCTCCCCAGGATTGTGTCTAACTGTTGACTTGTATCTGACAGAGCGACAAGAAACCAAAAAGGTGAACAGAAGGAAAATATTTTGCCAGATAACACAGCATATTCTGGAAAACCATGACATGTGGAAAAGAGTCATCGCTGCAGAAGCCCAGGAGGAAGCTCGGAAAGAGGACTGCATCAGCAGCCCCACCGATCCAATCACAGCCATTCATGAGGAAGAGGAGGAACAAGCAAGCAAAGAGGAAGAGTCAACTGAATGCCTTGATGAAAGGGAAGAAGTGCCGGCTTTAGAGGAAGAAGAAATGCTTCCACAATCAGAGACATCAGGGGGAAGAGAGGAGGAACCAGAGTGATATTATGAACTTCGACCTCCTCTTAAAACCAGGAATTTGAAAGTTGTCTAAAATGTTTTGTTTCTTTCCTAACTAAACTCTTGATATGGTAGCCAGCACATCACTTTGACACAACACTGTAGAAGATGTTTTGGGTAATATGTGCCTAACAAAAACTGGATTTGACGAAAAGGGATGATGCATGCCCAGTTCATCTGACAAGGGGAGAGAGGTGAGATGAGCAAAAGAGGGAGTGGTCGATGAGTAGAAGAAGAAAAAGAGAATGATTGGGACTGTACTTGTTTTAGCTGTAGTGTTTGTTTTAGTCTGGATCTGCTGCCCTGCCCTCACCCAGGCTGCCCATCCTGCACTACGGGCCAACCACACTGATTCACAGATTCACTCCACCAGTGAGTAATACACTGTCACGAGCCCCCCCTCCATCCCCCAACCTTCTTATTGCTCCCATTCTATCCGCACACTGTGGAGCCACCCAGCTTATTGAGGATGTACAACAAGTCCCTTTTCCTTGAAGACAATGGGATGAAAGCCAAGGAAAAAGCTGTATCCACTGAGGCTCAACAATGTGGATTTCAGAGGGAGACGAAAAAATGGGCCAGTTGTAGTACATTGTTTGTACAGACATAAACACATACACACACACACACACAC
>NC_045735.1:24361959-24367516 GCF_008692095.1 Etheostoma spectabile | reverse complement strand
ACACACACACACACACACACACACTATCCTACTGTAGAAACACATTCCGTTCTCAAATAGGAAGTTTCACAAAGAACCCTGTTGCTCCAAAAGCTTTATTCTTGCTCAAGGAAACATTTTTAAATGTTTGTCCGCATGTTTTCTCCCGTTATTTTGTTACTCAAAGTCAGGTTAGTACACCCACATGTTTCCAGGCCACACATCTCAGGAAGGCAAAAACCCGTAGAGAAAAAGAAACAAGACGGACTTGCAGTTTCCTTGTCGTTTTATTTGCAACTGCTTTAGGATTTTCTTTCTCTGCTGTTTGCGATGATTTACTGATGTCCACTGAGACATGTGGTTGATGTGGTGATTCCTTTGCGAATCACAAAGGAACCACAAGGGAAACAAGGTTATTGATCACATGATACTGTATATCACAATTCTATTGAATTTGTCTGATCTCTCAGTGGCAGCCTCCCATTGGACTCTGTGATCCTGATCACATTCAGATTGACTTACAAGACACAAAACTAGCTAATAAGGTAATGTGTTTTGTTAAGAAAATATAAGTTCCGTGCTACGCCACTTTCCAACTTGTTTTCTTTACAGAAATGTGCTCAGTAATGACTGAGTACATTTGAAGTAATGAATTAATAATTAATGCTTTCTTCTTTGCAATATTATGTTCAGCCTGGTATGTAGGCCAAATGTTTCAGATAGTAAAGTAATCCAGTAAGCCATAGTGGCCCAGGCCAGAGCTGACTCACTGCTCCAAATCACCCAACAGGATCTACGTCGATAAGATGATTTACTCCCTGGGGAGCCTATTTTCATCCAGTGGGGTGCTGTGTACCCACAAGACACTAACTGAAAGTTAAGACCCAAATAATTCATTTATTACTTGTTGCAGAAAAGACAAAGAAAGTAATGCGGGACAAATAGCATTGGCCATTTCTCATCCATGGATTCAAGCTTACTTAAAAGAGCTCACTTAAGAGTTAATTTATTAAGTTCAGCAAATTTAAAGTGCAAGCCTCATACTGTCAGGGTTTTCTATACCTACACTGAGGAAATTAAAATTTTAAATTGTGCACTATGTAAAAAAAAAAGAAGCAGAATAAAAGATGCAAGAATTTTAAACGTGATAGAGAAGGAGAAACATGCGCTTTGATAAAAGCTGTCATTGTGAATGAAGTCTGCGTTCTGCATGGTTTCCTTTTAAAGTGCTCATATTATACTTTTTGGCGTTTTCCCTTTGCTTTATTGTGTTAAATATCTTCTTGTGCTTGTAATAGGCTTCCAAAGTGAAAAAGCCCAAAGTCCACCCCAAAGGGACTTACCGTGTCCAACAAAAAACATCGTTAACACACGTTATAATGCTCGCCTAGCTGCTAGCATGGCACGCCTTCATACTCTGCTTCTGATTAGCTAGCAGTGCTTACCTAGTAACTGCACATGTGCGACTCCCAACAAAGATGGAACAGAAGAAAGATGCCTCACTTGGTATCTAAAACAGAGAGAACACACAGGGTGAAAATAGGAGCTGCAGCAATGTGCAGTACTACAAAAAGTATTGTGTTTTTTGAAAATTAAACCTAACCTAATTAAACCTGTAAACCTATTCTACTATAACTTTTAAATACAATTATGAACCTGTAATTGAGCATAATATGAGCACTTTGAAGTAGCATATGCAGGCCAAAAGTGCAATAGAGTAAGAAGAAGTTCCATTGAAATCTGATTATAGGTCAGGAGACCTACTTTGTAGTCTATAATGATAACATAACACATGGCTTCACAAGTTGTGTCTGTGCTCTTTGATGTCCTCAGAGACTCCGATTGGTGGTGATGAAAATGAAGTTGATGTGAACAAGGGGACCAGCCTTGGTAATGAGACTTCATAATGAAAGAGGAAGGAGGGGTGGGAGAAGCCTTTTAGCCTCTTGTAGCTGCTTATGAAGGGTCAGGGGTGGGTGGAAGGAGGGTCTTAGATCCTTTTCGCATTTCAGTAGATTACCTTAGATGTAAGTCTTTGAAGATGAGCCAGTTAGGTCGGATGAAAAAAACATGTGATGCTCTACGTCTCCAAGTTTGCAAAATGTATTGTAGGGATATGAGGTGCTGTGTATTTGATCTGACATTGGAAAAGCAACAGGAGCACTCTGGGGATTCAGGTCCAGTGGTTTAAGTTTTTATGTCTTTATCAACAGATCTGTAGCAGGTACTTTGTTTCAAAGTTACAATGTCAACATATGGCACATTTGAAATACAATTAAAAAGACTTTCGTGGATTTTGACAGCCCGTTTTGGACAAGCTGCCTGACTTGAGGCTGGCTCAAAAGTCAAGGTGGACTAGGACAGGGAGTGTGTGGTTATATCTGCAGTGGCACTAGTTGTCAGAGGCATTTAACTAACATTTATTACTAACATATTATTTTGCTTCAGCTTTCTAGCAAGAAGGTAATTTGCAACACTGCAGTTCCTGCAGAAATCCCTTAATGATTAGCTTAGTTGCACACAAGATAACATTAAATGCCCAGAAGTATTGGGATTTGGTAAGTCACCATAAACATTCAACAAACAAACAACAACAAAATAACTGTCAATTTGAAGCGATGCAAGTTGCAACTGGATGGTGACTTCCTGGGTGAGGGCCAAACACTCTGATCACTACAAAGGGAAACAATTTTAGAATTGAAACAACAATCAGTTAATCATAAGATAGAAATAGAAATTCCCTAAGGATACAAAACACTTAATACATTCAGTTCAACAAGTTTGTTTGCACACACTGTCTTAGTTTTTACTGGATGAACTTTCCTACTGTGACCCAATTTCCTAACTCAATTATAGTTTTGCTTAATACTGTCTAAATCCTCAGCTGTATCCATTGCACTGTTATCAAAACACCCATTGTGCACAGGACGGCAAAACGTTTTGCCCATTACTGCTTATTCCCTGTACTTACAAAAGGGTGCAGTGGTTGAACTTGTTTTTACTGCTATTAAAAAGAAAGCCTGTGCTAACCACACGCTGAGCTATTTGTTCATGTTTCAGATCCAGTTGATAGGAAAGGCAGGGCAAGTTTATATGTACAACACCTTTCAGAAACAATTCCAAGTGCTTTCTGTAAGACATGAAAGGCATTAACAAAAAGAAACACAAGGCAATATAAAACATATTTAAATAAAGTGAAGATAAACAAGCTAAAATATAATGAAATTAAAGTTGCAAATAGAAAAGTCTTATGCCCTAATTTAATAGAACTGAAATTTAAAATAAATTCTATTTGTTCAGGATAAGTGGTGTACACACAAACTGAATGCTGAAGTTTCGACTCTGGTGACAGACTTGTCCCCGACCTTCTGAGAGGTCCGGACAATTCAACATAGTATTGTATTAGAAATGTATTTTACACAAGTCAGTACTTTATAAACCAACAGTGTAATTGTAAAGTCAATTCTTTGAGAAAAAGGCCAGTGCACAGTTTTGAGAAGTAGACTGATGTGGTCTCTTTTGGTCTTAGTAAGGACTCTGCTTTCTGAATCAGCTGCAGCTTTTGATACACAATTTTTTGAGAGATCTTAGTGAAGATAAACGCATGGGGACGTTTTTCTAAATCCTGTTGAGACACAAGTCTTTTAATTCTCAAAATATTCTTAAGGTGATAGGCTGATTTAGTAATTGTCTTATGTGGATAATGTAGATGTTAAAATGAAGGTCTGAGTCCATGACTACACTAAGATTTCTGGCTTGGTCTTAGAGATTAAACAGTAACTATTGCAGATAAGAAGGGACTTTTATTTTGGAAAGCTCAATTGAGTTTCTCTTTACAAAATGTAAATTAATTAATTACAAGGGAAATTGCTTCCAATGTTGATGTGCATCAGACAGGAAGCCCCGGACACAAAAAAATTTCAAAATGAAAAGAGCTAATGTTGCTTGGCAACAGAAAAGGGGAAAGTGATATCTGACCCCTGAAACAATGTGCGTTTTACTTGCCAACACAAAGTGCAGCAGTGTATTTGTAGCGTATGCAGCAAGATGGGTTTGTCCGAGTCCCCTCATGGACCAAATGTCTTCCAATAGCCTCTCCTTGCATTGGCTTGTCACGATAAGTCTACCTGTAGCAGTAAAAATGATCTGTAAAACACCAGCTGATACACGACTGATCTACACATCAACGGGTCATGTAAGGTGTCGACTGGGGTCTTTTAGTTGAGCATTTTTGAAACTCTGTACAGCAACGTAGCTTTCAAACTTCAGTTGTTCTGAAATTAACCAAGACTGTAAAAAGCGCTGCAAGCCTCCTGTAAAACACAGGCATTTGAGCACACATGACTGAGCCTGAGCTCTTTGCACTGTAAATACACGACGCACCATACAGAATATCGAGGCCTCACTTGCAATCTAATGTCCATACTCTTGCAATTGTTTTTCTTTTCTCATATCTCACACTTGTACCATCCCATGCTCCACCTCTATGTTTGGGGATTTGTAGACATCCTTCACTTTTGTTACTTGAATTCTATGTGATCAGAGAATTCAAAGCTCACTAGGGAGGCGGTTAGTCAAAAATGGACGCTTCCCTCCTCTGATTTCCCCTTCCAGCCCTGCCTCACTGTGTACACTACAGTGCCGCAATCAAAGAGACTAAATCAAAGCTGTGATAGAATTTGGGGTCGCTTTTTTTTGTCATAAACAATCCAAAGCTGTCTGTAGCCATTTTGCAGGTTTTGAATGAGACATAAGGGAGTGGTCAACCAGTTGTTTCCTTTAATATTTTAAGAACATGTTTTAGTTGTTTTTGCAATGAAATAAATGGACCATAGCAGTGTTTTTTTTGCAAACGTTTGTCTTAACTAAAAATCATGTATACTTGACATATTTGCTTTTCAAATGCATGCTTTACAGATTTTGATGTATTTCTCTCAGGCCAAGCTATTGGTTTTGATTAAACAACTGCTTTTGAGAGTAATTATTTATATGATAATAGATTTTCATGTTATGAGAAAGTTAATAGAAATCAATAGATGCCTAAAAACATCCAAATTTTTGAAACACAGCAAACAATTTTGCAAAATGGACACTTTTAAAGTATACGTGTTAAACATGTGGAACCACTGATATGGTCCAAGCTTATAGTAACATTACACCAGTGAGAAAAGCAGTGTTTCTTTGCATTTCACCTCTGACCACACGTAGCATCAGTGTTATGGGAGCGGTCCTATGTTTTTGTTGTTGCACCTGAAACCACACCCGACAGTGATGGCACGGTGTACTGACACACACTTGAGTACACTTTTACAACACTGCATTAAGGTGAAAAGTTAAAGGGGTGCTATGCATTTTTGGCCATTTCTTCGCTGATTTCTTGCTTTTTGCTCGCAGGTTTCTCTATAGAGCTCCCCCACAGCTTCAGAATAGATATTTGGCACCTCCTAGTTTAATTTTTTTCTGACTCTTCTCTCGGTCAATCTGACATTTCGGGTGGTTTTTCCACTCACAGGCGCTAGGGGGGAGCAAGACAACCACCATTCAACTAAAAAAAAAAAGTCATATAACCATTCCAATG
>NC_045735.1:24355861-24361949 GCF_008692095.1 Etheostoma spectabile | reverse complement strand
TGTTCAGTTAAGGTAAATTAAGCTAAAAAAAACTTCCTAGTTCCCCTTTAAATCATTGGAGGTCAGCAAAAAAAAACTGATTTCAGAGGGTTTTAAGTTGCTTTTGAAGTTAATTTGACTCCCTTCCTTTTAGTCAGTTACCTGCTGGCTCTCAAAATTCTTAATTTTTATCCCAAATGTATTAGGTAAAGATTCTTGGCCACCCAAACATAACATGTAAATTGTTTAGTCTTGGTCTGAATTGTCATGGCAACGTGGTCCAGTGGTTTCTAGCATGCAATAACACAATTAAATGACGTTTACATCTTTTTGTAAAAACTGGGCCAGAAAACAACAAAAGTACAGGGTCTACGACAAATTGATTTCACTTTATAAAAGACGTTATGTTTGGTTTGTTTTTAAATGATGATGAGAAGAAGGGGATTGTCACACAGTGGATTAACTTGTGCAAACCAAAGAAACTTTTTGAACTCTGGTCTTTTGTGATTTGCACAAAATGAGCCCTAAAAGGAGCATGTTTCTTGCATTTTCCTATTTGTCAGTGTTATCCAGAACCTGGGGAGAATGTCTGGATATGCATATACTTTGTAACAGAGGACAGGACAGACTAAAGCAACATATGAACCATCTTAGCATTCATCTAACAGACCAGAACTCACGGCGTTGTCCACATGTCTTTACTGTTTGTTATTTCACTGCCTTGTCAATAGGCAGCAGTAGCACTACAGTGGACCTGACCGACTGTTCTGTTCTCAGACTGAAGCCCTTGTAGTTCCTTTTGATGGTTTGAACCAAAAACATTCCTTTTTCTATTGTTTGTTGTTTCAGCCATTTTAAAAAGGGGCTATGCTCCTGTGCCATACCATTTCCACATGTATGTGTGTATGTCTACATTGTTTGAATGCTACATTCATCAGCTTTCCTTTCCACAAAGGACACCAAAACACACTTTTTTTCACCACCTTTAAAGCAAGACAAACAAGACTGGTATGTTTTTATTTTCTATAGCAGGCGCTTCATAGACTCAATTCATTTCTTCTCTCCAGTATCTTGCACTTAACACATGTAGCAATACCTACAGGATGGGGAAATTGTGTGATTCACCAGTATTTGTGGAATATGACATTTTTATTTCTAGATATTGTTTGACTTTGTATAAAAAATATATACTGTACAGATTCAAAAGTATATTATAACAAAAAACTTTTAGAAAAATATTTATTTTTACTGTTTTGTAATTTAGACACAATACTGTAGCTCCTCTATTGCCAGACTTACTGGAAGTGCCTCTCGATAATGTATTACAAAGTAACTATACAATATATTGGGATTATTAGAACCTGTCACTAGCAGAGCAGTTTTGATGTTGTAATGTGAACATTGTTGAATAATAAGATTTATAAATGCTGCATGTGTGTCTGTCTGGTTCTTTAGCCATTTCTCAAAGTTTCGGGTAGATATTATGACATTTTTATGACTCATTTTTAAAATTACTAAGTTCAAGTTGTAACTGGATATCAGGGTACCATATGAAATAGACTTCACATAAGTTGCAATTGTTGATCATATAGTTTCAGCTGGCAATGACTAATGTACTGCCTGCTATATTTAAAGTAGTTTCCAATCATGTTGGTCCATAATTAGTCAAATCATGAAATACAGTATATCCAACCCTAACTAACTTAAAGCACAGCTCTAAGGCTTTTGTTCATGTGCTTCCTACAGTGAATGTTTTATTCATAATTACATTTCTTACAATATGTGTAATGGAAGTGTAGCCAAGTGCAAGACAGTAACACTGTTACACACACTATTACGAGAGCAGCGAGTGTCAACAAAAACGCCTACTGATGCTGCCAGCACTTAGCAGCCTTTGTGGCTGTGAGACCAAATTAGTTTTCACAGGTTGCGCTTCAAGAGGAAAGGTGGACATAGAGCCACAAAGACTCATGCACTCTGATTTCAAGTGACATCAAATTGGTAAGTAAGTAACTTTTCAGCATGGCTTAGACATACAGTTAGACATTATTCTATCTATTAATTAAGGGTTCAGGACCAAAATGTGGTACTTGCTATTGCCATTTCTCTATCTTCAACCCCATAGTTCATTAAGCATATGGGTTATAATGGGCATAATGTATATTGGGATTTATTTGCTACTTCAATTTTTTTTTTAAACATTAAACCTGCCATCAACATTATCCACAATGCAATGCAACTTGACCGATGATGGTCAAGTTGACGGTCAGAGATTCTCTCTGGTTATGCTAGTAGCTGTTAATGTATCCTCCAGTTGCTAGCCTCAAGTAGTGGGAATGGGAATTACGGCGCTTTGAAGGGAGCCGGATCTTGTGGCTCGTTCCTTTCCCAGCTCATTGTTTCTTTTTCTTTTTTTTCAGGGCTGGTGCTTAGGTTTATCTGCAAAATAATCCTCCGGATAATGATAGGGTAAGATTTGGATCAGATTTAACCTTAGACATCCCATCAAACTGATTTAATTTGACATGTATGGACTAGGTTTAGCAGCACTTAAATACTTGTATTGCCAGAACTACTGTCTATGATCTTCATTGTTAACATTACACATGGTGACACCATATCCCTCTGTTTTGTCTGTGAATTTACTACTTTGACTTTACCCTGTGTGAAATGTGTAATATAAATAAGGTTGCTTTGCCTTGAATGCAATTCCTACAACATGTATTATTAGACAACTTTTTATAGGCACAATAAAAAAAAAATAGTCTGTCATGTACAGTATAAAGTGTAAAACAAAAACAAAACAACGATAATAACAGCTCTCACAAAGTACAAACTGGTTCTGTTCGTTCTTACAAAGAGCTGTTGAAAAGAAGTGGATTGTCCGGGAACGTGACATCACACGCAGTGATGAGGAACGGGTAAACTCACTTCTTTATAACGCAACAACCCCAGATCTTTGACCTTAAATTCTTCAGACTCATCTCCATAGTTTATCAAATTTCCCTAATGCAAATGGTGGAATACACACAAAGATAATTTTATTTCACAAGTGGTTTATATTAGACATTATTAATATCCCCCTTTTCAGAAGAATATGCAATTTCTTCAGCATATTGGCCTTCATCCAATTTTGTCTAAAGTTCAAAGGAAGTGGGGGCAGTAGGGAATCCAGTAACTGTTTCCTTTGTGATATTTGTACGATGTATTTATGTTTTCTAAAACAAGTCAATAGCTGGATTTGCAAGCAATTTTTATAATATTGGAAGACAGATGGAAGGTTTAGGGAATGTGAGGATGCCAGAAATGTCTTGTTTTCACAAAGTGTGAAAAAAGCAGTGAATGTCTTCTGCTTTTCAAGCCGAGCCAGTTATAGTTTAATTTTATGTTCATTGATAATATTTTTAAATTTACAATGACAATATCATCAAATGCATTCTTTGAGATTTTGTCATTCGTATTTCCAGTGCAGAGGATTTCATATTGACTGTATGTTCTGTCTATTACACCCCTTTGGTAATCTTGTTGTCATTGCAGCTGCCTTCTCTTTGAAGTGCACCTTTTTCTGATCAATTTGGCTTCAGACTTTGAAATTTGGAATATTTAAACAAGTGAGTGCGTTTAAATATCAACATCAGACATGCTTTTCTTGCATCCGCTGGGTGGACTTCTTTTTCCGCAAGATCACGTTTTATTTGGTGCCTCTTAAGTTCGGACAGATTTCCAGCCTGCCAGATCCTGGTCGGGCCCATCTCAACTGTTCATCTCATTTTGGGCAGGTTTCAGATGATTAATGACAACTTGTGGAGCCTTCACACTTTTTGCAAAATACGTGATGACATCAGTTTAGGTGGCATTTATGGTGTGTATACATCTAACTTAGTGAAGAGAAGCGCCATTGAGTCATTTTCAAAAACAACCAAGATGGCTGGCTGTATTATTTTCAAATTCCTATGTCAAAAACAGCAGGACTTGTACACAATCATGTTGATGCTACACAGATCACAGCTCAGCCCTGTATGCTGTTTTAATTTGTCTTGTTTCTTTGCACGTTTCTGATTGGTTGTAGGTCTATCCAAATGCATCCAGAGTTATTCCTTTGAAATCGAAAATGAGCTAAGAATGGACTAAGGATATAGAATAGGTTAAATAACTGCTGGAATCATACTTTGATATTGCTATTTACTCTTTGTCGTCTCCTTATCATGCTTATGTGCTCTCTGTTATGATCTCTTCTTCCCTACCACCATCTTTTTGTACACACAGATATCTCAGAGCTTCACTTTGTCCCCTTCATTCAGACATTCATTAATTCATTCATTTCTTATGATAATCCACGCCCTTCTTAGATCTAACCTCGTGACGTCTGCGGATAATGAGCATGCATGTGAATCAAGCCTTGTGGAAAAGGAGGATGAATCACCACTCACCATCAGTCACATGATCTGCACTTAGATCAACATGACCGGTCCATTCACTTTCCCTCTGCCGTCTTTAACTTATCCCTCTAAGGCCATGTCTACACTGGTTAAAACTCCATTTTGGCCTTCCATCCTCATTACTGTAACCAGGTATTTTTACAACCAAACCAGAGTGAAACCAAACCCCAAAATACAAGTCTTACTTTGCTGGGTCTGGTGGATAATTTCCCTTAGAAATGTAGAGCAACCACTTTCCAGAGAGGGAAAGAGAAAGAGAGAGAGAGAGACTCCCCTCCCCTCACAAAATCATAAACTGCAATGTGAAATGTCATTATTACCAGAGGAATAACAAGCTGGTTTCTTTGTTTTAGAATTTCTGTGTGTACAGAGAACTTTAAAAACTTTACTCCCCAATGCAGCATGCCTGGGTTCGTTTTTGACCTGCCACCCTTTGCTGCATGTCATTCCCCCTCTCTCTCCCCTTTAATGTCTTCAGCTGTCCTGTTAAATAAATGCCCAAAAATGCCCAAATGTAATCTCAAAGAAAAAAAAAAAATACTGAAATTATTATTGTGGAAGCAAAGTCATTTTAACATGTAAATGACATTTTCAGATTTATCCTTATACCTTACGGAGCAATTCCACTGTATGGTAAGGCACAGCACGGCTTGACGTGCTATTTTTTTGGTATTCAGTTAGTAAACGTGGATAGTAGCCTACCTGGTACTTTTTTGGTACCACCTTGGTCGAGGTTTCAAGCGAGCTGAGCAGGGACTAAAAGGTGGAGTTAAAACACTGCTGATCAATAATTGGTCAGAGAGAAAAATCACTGTAACTGATGTCAGGGCAGTTTCATGTGGCGCTGCTAAGGCGATCAGCTGAGAATCCCACCTACAATGAGGGGATGGGCTACTATCCACAGTGAAAAACAAAATAGAGAAAAGCACCTGGTATCAAAAGTAAGTTGAGGTGAACCATGCAGTGGAAATGAGGCATTATCAATGTGGACATGTAGCTATGAGTCAGAGGGGTGCTTTGAGCTAGCCACTAACATAATTGTGTTAACACGCTCACAAACACAGTGCTAAGTAAGTTTACTGGCCAATAAGGTGTCCAAGGTATTAATAGACAACACAAAGTCCATTATTTATTCTCAGCACCTGTAGCTAGTCTGCTAAAGAGGCATGGCAGTGGTGATGCCCACGTGACGCAGATTCCTGAAATTATTCCAAGTTGCACCGCCTTGCTTGTAATCCGTCTCTGGATTCCTTTTTTTTGAGGTGAATAAACCGACCAACACTGCCATCTCATGGGCCAGGCCGCTAGCAGGGCTAAAGACAAAGCTGGAAATGTTGGTGTCGGTGTGGTTTGTGTCCCCTCACACCCTTTTGCAGGTACTTTCAAACTAAATTTAGAGTTACAAATATTCACATGACGTTATATTATCGATCATCTAGTATTAAATTGATAAACTTGATAAGAAAACCCTTCCAGGTAGTTAACATGATGCATAAAGGAAAAAGCATGATAACAGGACAATGGTGTAAACTGGCAGTCTGGCATTTACACAAATTAGATGTAATTCATAATCTTCAACTGGGAGAACAACCTCTGAGTGGAAACGCATACAGGGAGCTATCAATCATTGTCAGGGTTACACACACACACACACACACACACACACACAC